>NC_053025.1:298496111-298534515 GCF_003073215.2 Triticum urartu
CCAATGCAAATAATTATTGCATTAATTCCAAATGGCCAAAATAAATATTTATGAGCTCATGAAAATATTGGTTTGATTTTTATCTCTGTCCAATATTTTCAGAGAGCAACATGAACATTTTCTTGGACCTTTTTGGAGCAATTTTTATCTGGGTCATTTCCAGAAATGATTCTGAGGGTTTCACAAATCCCCATTTCAAATTTAAATGGAATTTAAACATGATGCACACATGAGTAGCTAGCCTTGAGCATACGAGAACTAGGGATGTGACACATGGAGATTTGCAAGAAACATACGGATCTGAATGTTGCAGACCCGTTGACTAAGCCTCTTCCATGAGCAAAACATGATCAGCACCAAGACTCCATGGGTGTTAGAATCATTACTGTGTAATCTAGATTATTGACTCTAGTGCAAGTGGGAGACTGAAGGAAATATGCCCTAGAGGCAATAACAAAGTTATTATTTATTTCCTCATATCATGATAAATGTTTATTATTCATGCTAGAATTGTATTAACCGGAAACATAATACATGTGTGAATACATAGACAAACATATTGTCACTAGTATGCCTGTACTTTACTAGCTCGTTGATCAAAGATGGTTGAGTTTCCCAACCATAGACATGAGTTGTTATTGATCAACGGGGTCACATCATTAGGAGAATGATGTGATTGACTTGACCCATTTCGTTAGCTTAGCACCTGATCGTTTAAGGTTACTGCTATTGCTTTCTTCATGACTTATACATGTTCCTATGACTATGAGATTATCCAACTCCCGAATACCGGAGGAACACTTTGTGTGCTACCAAACATCACAACGTAACTGGGTGATTATAAAGGTGCTCTACGGGTGTCTCTGATGGTGTTCGTGGAGTTGGCATAGATCAAGAATAGGATTTGTCACTCCGATTGTCGGAGAGGTATCTCTGGGCCCTCTCGGTAATACACATCACTATAAGCCTTGCAAGCAATGTGACTAACGATTTAGTTGCGGGATGATGCATTACGGAACGAGTAAAGAGACTTGCCGGTAACGAGATTGAGCTAGCTATTGGGATACCGACGATCGAATCTCGGGCAAGTAACATACAGATGGCAAAGGGAACAACGTATATTGTTATGCGGTTTGACCGATAAATATCTTCATAGAATATGCAGGAACCAATATGAGCATCCAGGTTCCGCTATTGGTTATTAACCGGAGACATGTCTTGGTCATGTCTACATAGTTCTCGAACCCGTAGGGTCCGCACGCTTAAAGTTCTGTGACGATCGGTGTTATGAGTTTATATGTTTTGATGTACCGAAGGTAGTTCGGAGTCCCGGATATGATCACGGACATGACGAGGATTCTCGAAATGGTCGTGACATGAATACTGATATACTGGGAGCCTACATTTGGACATCGGAAGAGTTCTGGGTGAAATCATGATTTTACCGGAGTGCCGGAGGGGTAACCGGAACCCCCCGGGGGTTAATGGGCCTTGTTGGGCCCTAGTGGAGAGAGAGAGGGGCCGTCCAGGGCAGGCCGCACCCCCCTCCCCCTCTGGTCCGAATTGGACTAGGAGAGGGGGGCGACGCCCCCCTTTCCTTCTCCTTCTCCCCCTTCCTTTCCCCCTCGTAGTAGGAGTAGGAAAGAGGGGAATCGTACTCCTACTAGGAGGAGGATTCCTCCTCCTGGCGCGCCCTCTAGGGCCGGCCGGCCTCCCCCTTGCTCTACGGGGGCACGGGGCATCTCTAGATACACAAGTTGATCATTGATCTCTCCCAGGCGTGTGCGGTGCCCCCCTCCACCATAATCCACCTCGTTCATACTGTAGCGGTGCTTAGGCGAAGCCCTACAACGGTAGCTTCATCAACATCGTCACCACGCCGTCGTGCTGACGAAACTCTTCCCTGAGCTCTACTGGATCGTGAGTTCACGGGACGTCACCGAGTTGAACGTGTGCTGAACGCAGAGGTGCCGTACGTTCGGTACCGAGGATCGGTCGATCATGAAGACGTACGACTACATTAACCGTGTTGTCATAACGCTTCCACTTAAGGGTCTACAAGGGTATGTGGACGACACTCTCCCCTCTCGTTTCTATGCATCACCATGATCTTGCGTGTGCGTAGGAATTTTTTTGAAATTACTACGTTCCCCAACAAGGCCAGCCACTCGGGGTGAAACACTTCCATGATGAAGTCGGCCGCCAAGAGCTTGGCGACCTCTTCACCAATGGTTCTTCTCTTTTCTTCGGAAAAACATCGTAGGGGTTGACGGACAGGTTTGGCGTCCTTGCGGACGTGGAGTTTGTGCTCGGCGTACTTCCTCGGGATACCCGGTATGTCCTTTGGGGTCCATGCAAAAATATCCCGATTCGCACGGAGGAAGTCGACGAGCTCGCCATCCTATTTTCTATTGAGGCGGGTGCCCACGACAATGTACTTGCTGCAACCGGGGTCTTCCGGGTTTAGCTTCACTTTCTTGGTCTACTTGGAGGGTTTGAACGAGGCCTCGTCAGCCGGCTCCTCAGCCGGGAATGGAGCAGCCAATGTCTCGTTCGCCAAGGCAACGATCCGGTCGAGTTGGCGCTGCTCCTCGGCTACGACCAGCGACTCGGCCAGCTTGGCGCCGTCTCGGGCGCACTCTATGGACTTGCGGTAGTCGCCGGTGATGGTGATGAGGCCTTTCGGACCCGACAGCTTCATCTTTAGGTAGGTGTAGTGGGGGACCGCCATGAATTTGGCGAGCGCGGGCCGGCCCAGCAGCGCATGGTACGCGCTGGTCAGGTCCACCACCTCGAACCAGAGCGGCTCGCATCGTAAATGGTCGCTGTTGCCGAATAGGACGTCGAGCCAGATCCGGCCGATTGGAGAGCAGGAGAGGCCGGGGACGATGCCGTGGAAAATCGTGCGGGTCGCCTCCAGGTCTTTGGCCTTGAGGCCGAGCTTGGTCATGGTGTCGTGGTAGAGGATATTGATGATGTTGCCTCCGTCGATGAGGACTCGGGAGAACTTGCAGGTGCGCCGAGGTGCGACGATGGTGGGGTCGAGGATGAGGGCGTAGCCAACCGGACTCGGCATGACGGCCGAGTGGTCTTCCCGGGTCCAAGTGACCGGGCGCTCCGACCAATGCATGTATTCTGGTTTGGCCGGGATGACGGTGTTCACCTCCTGCCGAAGGAGACGCTCGTTGTGCTTGTCGTCGCCAAGGCTGGTGAAGACAACATAGGTCACGTTCTGGGCTGGGTAGGCGTCATCGCGCATCGCACCGCCAGCCGGAGCCGGCTGCCCCGCTCCCGGAGCCGGGGCCGGAGGAGGCGGGATGTCGCCCCTCATGAGACGCTTGGTGATGGCGCACTGCCGAAGCCCGTGCGTGGACGGCCTTGCTCCGCTGTGGTGCTTGCAAGGGGCGTCGAGCGTCTCCTCGAAGCTCATGGCTGGTTGCCACGTCGTCTTGCCGGTCTGCCGGCGCTTGGTGGCCGGGTCGGTCGCAGGCGCCTGTTCGGCGGCCACGACAAGCCGGTTGTCGTAGCGCTGGGCCGGCTGATCGGCCTTGCGCTTGTTGTTCTGCTGGTTGTGCTGCTACTGGCTTCCTTCGCCGGCCGGCTTCGCTTTGCTGGCTTCATCAAGTGCCACCTGGATCTTCATGGCGGAGTCGGCGTTGGCGTACTTGTCCGCCGTCACCATGAGCGCGGCCATGGTGGCCGGCTCGGAGCGTAAGAGCTTGTGCTTGAGGAGGGTGCCATCCCGGCACCCGTTGATGAAGTATTGGAACGCTTGGACTTTGTGGACGCCCTCGCAGCTGTTCCGGAGCACGGTCCAGCGTGAGAGGTACTCGCAGTCGGTTTTCGCCGGTCCCTGCATGCACATGGCGAGCTGACTGGGGCGGCCGGGTCGTTTGTAGGTGCCGGTGAAGTTGCACACAAAGGCATGCATGAAGTCGACCCACGCGTTGATGTTGCCCACCGGCAGGCTGTTCAACCACGTGCGGGCCGATCCCTGGATCATGAGCGGCGCGTAGTGCATGGCGAGGCAGTGGTTGCCGCTGGCGATGCCGATGGCGGTGGTGTAGTCGGTGAGCCAGTCTTCCGGCTTCACGATGCCGTTATACTTGGGCGTGTCGCGGGGGAGTGTGAACCCTATGGTAAAGGGCTCATCTCGGATGCATGGACGGAAGCACGCCGGGCCGACAGGGCCACTCTCCTCCAGCTCCTGGGAGAGGGAGAGTCGGTCTAGGCGGTGGCGGGCGTCGGTGTCGTCGATGGCGTGGGTGCCCAGCCGGTCAGCTACCGTGCCACGGGCGGCCGGTTCGACCGTAGTCGAACGTCGGCCGGGCTGGAGCAGGGAATTGAGTCGGTGTCGGACCTCCAAGACCGACTCGTTGCCCAAGCTGCCGACAGTCGTCGGGGTGGGGTTGCGCCGGGTCCAGGTGCGGCTGTTGTGCGCCTCACCGGGTGGCGAAGACGATGTGTTCTAATGATCGCCGGGTCCATTGTCGCGGAGGGAGCCGGGTCCCGCTGGCTTGGCGAGTTGGTTGAGGCGGTCCTGCTGTGCGTTGGCCGCATCGAGGAGGTCGTTCACCCGCTTGAGGTGATCCTTCAGCTCCTCGCCCACGAGCTGATCCAGGCCGACCACAGACGCTTGGGCGGCACACATGTTCTTCACGGGAGTCTCGTAGACGGGCGGGAGGGCGCCGAAGGCGCGCCCGATCGCGCCGCCCTGGGCCTGCACATCAGCGACCCGGCTTGGCTCGGGCGCGTCCGGTGTGAAGCCGTAGGCGGCGTTGCGCTCTAGCTGAGTAGAGTCCAGGCGACGCTGCGTGGCGGCGAGCATCTTGGTGAGGTCCAGCAGGCGCTGGCGGTCCTCCTCGAGCCGAGTCCGGGCCTCGGCGACGTTGGAGGCATCGTTGTCGGTGCCGATGGGGACGCGGAGGCTCTGCATCGTGGCGCATAGCGGGTTGGGCGAGCCGGCCCGCTCCGCTGCGGCCTTGGCTTCGGCGACCTTCCTCACCGCGCTGGACGAGGAAGAGGCGCCGGTGTCGGTGACGAAGACCTCCATGCAAAGGTCCATTACCCCGGCGAGAGCGTTGCCGCCGAGGGAAAGGGGGAGTCGGAAAAGTCTAGTACCTCGCTGGGGTACTCGTCGGCTGCAGGCGCATCGGTGATGCGCAGCGTGGAGAAGGAGGCAGCGAGTGCGTCGAGGACGTTGTCCACCAGCACGACAGGCTTGTCGGAGTCAGAGAGGAGCCCCGTCTGAAGCATGCCCCCAACCAAGACCTCGAGCTGCCCCACGGTGGGTGCCAACTGTCGTGGTGGGCACACGGCAAATGCCAAGGGATGGCTAAAGATAGGAGGAGGCTCGAGGGCACTGGTGGGCTCCAGAGGCGAGGTCGGCATGAGCGAGCGCAGGACGCAAGACATACCCAGGTTCGGGGCTCTCCGGAGAGATAACACCCCTAGTCCTGCCGAGTGTAGTTGATGTGTATTAGTACAGAGTTGCTCCTAGAGCTGTATGGAGGAAGAAGGAAGGCAGACCAAGGCCTAGGCTGCTCCCTCTCCTTGGATGTTGCTTGCTACGTGTGTGTGAGTGAGTGATCGCGTCTCTGTATGCAGGAGGGCTCCTGGGGGGTTTTAAGGTCAACCCCCAGGGATACAATGGTAATGTTACAAGGCCGTGGGGCCGGGTTGTCATTGTCCAGGAAGCCAGCGCTGGGACCCGCCGGGGGTTAGGGCTTGCCGGGTTCTCTGGGCGTGGGGCCCGCTGGGTACGGGGGCACTGTTGGCCGTCTTGTCGATCGTCGGGGAGTGGCCGGGTTGAGTCGGCTACAGTGGCGCTCCATCAGGTTGCCACTTGCTGGCGTCATTGGTGACGATGGTTGCACTATTGCCATGCCGGCCCTGGTCAGCGGGTAGGTGGGGCATTGTTGCCATGCCCCGGCTGACTAGAGGCATGGGCGGGGCACTGTTGCCTCGGTCATCGGTAGATGGAGACTCGTCCCATCGTATGGCTGGGATGGGACGGGAGCTGACCCGTGTTTGGGTTGAGGAATGTGCCAAGGGTGGAGCTGGCTTGTTGGAGAAGTCTTGATGTGTCGGGTTCAGCTGTCTTGAGCTGGTTGTTGGGGCCGAGTTGAGGAGTCCGGCCAGGTTGAGGAGTTTGGCCGGGTCAAGGAGCTTGGCCGGGTCGAGGGACCCGGCCAAGCGTGAGCCGCCTTGAGGGGCGTTGCTGGCCCCGTTGTTTTTGAAAAGGATCCAGGTTCCGTTGCCTGCCTAGGGCTCACCCCCCCGACAAAGATGTCATGATTCCACTAAGGGACCCTTGAGGGCGGTCACTGATACGTCCATTTCGCATCATGTTTACCTACTGTTATTTATAATGTTTTTATGCATAATAATGCTTTTTGGAGTAACTATAATGCCTTTTCTCCCATAATATGCAAGGTTCACACAAAGAGGGAGAATACCGGCAGCGGGAATTCTAGACCAAAAAAGACTATGTCAGGCCACCTATTCTGCACAACTCCAAATGAGTTGAAACTTCACGGGGATTTTTTATGGAATATATAAGAATTATTGGAGCAAATAACTACCAAAGGGAGCCCACCAAGTGGGCACAACCCACATGGGCGCGCCAATGAGCACAGGCGCGCCCTGGTGGGTTGTGCCCTCCTCAGCCCACCTTCGGTGCCCCTCTTCTGGTATATAAATCATTTTGACCTGAAAAATAAGGAGAGGACTTTTGGGATGAAGCACCGCCATCCTCGAGGTGGAACTTGGGCAGGAGCATTTTTGCCCTCCGGCGGAGCAATTCCGCCGAGGGAACTTCCCTCCCGGAGGGGTAAATCATCGTCATCATCATCACCAATAACTCTCCCATCTTGGGGAGGGAAATCTCCATCAAAATCTTCAACACCACCGTCTCCTCTCAAACCCTTGTTCATCTCTTGTGTTCAATCTTTGTACCGGAACTTAGATTGGTGCTTGTGGGTGACTAGTAGTGTTGATTACATCTTGTAGTTGATCACTATATGGTTTATTTGGTGGAAGATTATATGTTTAGATCCATTATGCTATTTAATACCCCTCTGATATTTAGCATGATTATCTTTTGTGAGTAGTTACTTTTGTTCTTGAGGTCACGGGAGAAGTCTTGTTGCAAGTAATCATGTGAACTTGATATGTGTTCGATATTTTGATGGTATGTATGTTGTGATTCCCTTAGTGGTGCCATGTGAACATCGGCTACATGGCACTTCACCTTATTAGGGCCTAAGGGAATGCATTGTGGAGTAGTTATTAGATGATGGGCTGCGAGAGTGACAGAAGCTTAAACCCTAGTTTATGTGCTACTTCGTAAGGGAATGATTTGGATCCAAAAGTTTAATGCTATTGTTAGATTTTATCTTAATACTTTTCTCACAGTTGTGGATGCTTGCGAGGGGGTTAATCATAAGTAGGAGGTTTTTTCAAGTAAGAACATGACCTAAGCACTGGTCCAACCACATATCAAATTATCAAAGTAGCAAACACAAATCAAACCAACATGATGAAAGTGACTAGATGAAATTACCGTGTACCCTCAAGAACGCTTTGCTTATCATAAGAGACCGTTTTGGCCTGTCCTCCAAAGGATTGGGCTACCTTGTTGCACTTTTGTTACCAATATCGTTACTTGCTCGTCACAAATTATCTTGTTATCAAACTACTCGTTACTTATAATTTCAATGCTTGTAGAGAATACCTTGCTAAAAACCGCTTGTCATTTTCTTCTGCTCCTCATTGGGTTCGACACTCTTACTTATCGAAAGGACTATGATTAATCCCCTATACTTATGGGTCATCAAGGCTCTTTTCTGGCACCATTGCCAAGGAGTGAAGCGCTCTTGGTATGTGGAAATCGGTAAGGAAAAATCATTACTATGTGCTGAAATTTATTGTCACTTGTTACTATGGAGAACAATCCTTTGAGGGGTTTGTTCGGGGTATCTTCACCTCGACCGGAACCACAATTAGTTTCCCCTCAACCTACAACACCTGCTGAAAATATTGGTTATGAAATTCCTTCGAGTATGATAGAACAACTGCTAGCTAATCCTTTTGTAGGAGACGGAACTGAACATCTTGATATGCATTTGATATATGTGGATGAAATTTGTGGATTATTTAAGCTTGGAGGTTTACCCGGAGATGAAGCTATAAGAAGAAGGTTTTCCCTTTATCTTTGAAGGGAAAATAATTGGCATGGTATAGGATATGCGATGATATTGGATCTTGCAATTGAAATTGATTGAAATTAGAATTTCACCAAAAAATTATCCTATGCATCTAGTTCATCGTGATCGGAATTACATATATAATTTTTGGCCTCGTGAAGGAGAAAGTATCGCTCTAGCTTGGGGGAGGCTTAAGTCAATGTTATATTCATGCCTTAATCATGAGCTCTCAAGAGAAATTATCATTCAAAACTTTTATGATTGGCTTTCTCGTGATGATCAATCCATGCTTGATACTTCTTGTAGTGGTTCTTTTATGAAGAAGACTATTTAATTCAGGTGGGATCTTTTAGAAAGAATTAAATGCAACTCTGAAGATTTGATAGGGGCGTGGTGTCCCGATCTTTCTATGAGATGATAACTATCAATTTGGTGGAGACGACTTTGACGATCCGACTACAAATGTGCACGACGTTGCGCCTTAGCAATCGCTAAACCAATCTCCCGAGGTTACTGACGATGCTGGAAGCACGATCATCCTGACCACGAAGGTCTATTCCTGCATGCAATCGAAGAACAAGAAAGAATATGATAATGCAATCTGAATATTGCGAATATAGATGAAGCATTGATAAAGGTGGGGATCCAAAAGTGGTCTTGGTCTGGTCGTTGGACACAAATGAAGTACACGAAGTTGCAGCAGCTAACTTTTAACTAAGCAAATCCCCAGGAAAAAGCTACTATATGGATCTACTTATATAGGAGCAAGGGGTGGCGGCCAAGGAGGTGGGAGGACATCCCAAGGCAGCCTAAAATTAACCCTAGGTCGTACAAAGCCCATGGTCCCAAGTGGAGGTGATGCAACACCTTTGGACTTGTAGTTTGACTCGGATTCTGCTGCAGCGTCAAATTGTTTCATCGATAACTCAACACTCTGGACGAATTTTAAGGTGAATCCAATTGGGTTGGAAAGAGCACGAAATCTACTTTCCAACAATAAAATCACCCAATTCGGAGTCCGTATGAAAGAGTTATTGGCGTTTTGAGTCAGGTATGTCTGTGCAGTCTGCATCTGAATCCAGAATGTGAGAGACTTGGACTCTATCTTCACTTGGCCCAAAAGTGACGTGAGAAGACTTTTTGAACATCACCTAAACTTCTATTTTTCCCTTATCTTCATATGTGGATTGTACAAACATCCCAAACACCTGCAATTAAACATGACACAAAAGTTTGTGAAGTATCTTTGTCCTGGATGACATAAATAAATTATTGCATAGTTTGCATTAGAAATCACCTCACAAATATACATGTATGCAATATTTTTGGTTGTATCCAAGGTAGTCATGTCCTCGTCATCCTCCCCTTCTTGAAGACAAAGCCGTCCTAGGCGTTGCTTAATCTGAAATGTGGCTAACAAAAGAGACAAGGTGTACATGTTGTGCATCAACAGTTAATTCAATGGGTGCACTCAAAATTGTTGGTATTTCAGTTGTTTGATCACATGACGCATTCACGATAGTAACACGATTCTCTAAAATAGGTGGTGTGCTCAAATCAACAGGTGACTCAACACATGATGTATTCAAGTTAACTAGGCATGCATCATTATCATGTGAAAGTGGAAAATCTGTACCTTTGTCATTACCTCTTATGATCAACTCAGATGATGTAGGCAATCTCGGTGGTGATGTGTCACATGGTGCAGATGATGTAGTCCTCGCAACAATGGATGTGGTTGTGATAGTACGCCTAGTAGTTGAAGAAACATCTGTATCAACAGTTGGAATGTGCATCGTGCGCTTGATATCCTTGTGGGAAACACATCATTTTATTTCATGTTCATCTTTGCAAGCAAGATGACACAAATGGTCCATATGATAACACTCTTCATGAATTAGTATCTCTTGGATATCACGGTTTAATCCTCCCCAAAATCTATCCATAAAATCTTCTTCACTTTCTTCTAAAAATGAGTGCAACAATGTAGTTTGTAAATCATCATAGTATTTTGTTACCGTGTCAGTGCCTTGTTTTAAATGTTGTAATTTTTTAATCATGCCACGAGTTTAATAAACATCAACGAATCTATCTCTCATGAGATGTTTTAAACCATCCCAAGTAGTACGTATATAATCAGGGTTTAACCGACAGTATTCATTCCACCAAACTAAAGCATAACCAGTGAAAGAACCAACCGCGACCTTAACTTTTTTACAATCAGCAAAATTACGGGAAGTAAATACATTATTTATGTCGAACTACCATGCAATATATAAAGAAGGTCTAAAACGGCCATTAAATGGTGGTATAGAAACATTAACCCGATCATGTGCGTTTGGATGTTTGTGTACCTCTTGTGACGGTTGTAGTATTTGCTTAGGTGGTGGCACATCTCCCACAATCATTGAAGCCCAAGAACTAATAACTCCGGAACCTGCCATAATTAATAGAAAGCAAGAAACAAAGTCCAAGAATATTGTCCCTATGAACTACTAGGATGTGATGGCAAAACGCTCACAGTAAAGCAAATATCAATATCTTACAAGTTCTTACCATGCAACAGGTGGTGACAGGCAACCAGCGCTGTCAAATAACTCTGAAGATTGAGTAAAGCGATTGCCAGGGGAACGTACGTACACACGGTGTAGAAATATGTGGAGCTTGGAAGGCTTAAATATATGGTAGCAGAAGATTAGCAATAATCAATTCAGAGATGCAATGTTGAATAAACGCTCAACGACGATAATGTGCTGGTCCTAGGCTAGACAAGACTAGAGACGCGATCCTATAACACTAATGAGGTCATGGCGTAGCACAACTAGCATCAATAAAGGATTGAGTCTAGATAGGTCCGAATTTTGTTTTTTTTTTCTTCTCTCCTTTTTTTCTCACACTTTTTTCTTTTTCGTTCTTTCTTTTTTTCTCTGACCTTTTTTTAACTTTTTTCTCTCTTTTTTCTCTGACTTTCTTTCCTCTCTCCCTCTTTCCAAAACAAACTAGATAAGATGCAGATTGGATCAAGCAAAGATGCGAATGACCTCAACTATGATGATGACAAAAAATGATGGGTGGCACGTGGTGGAAATTGATGGATGGAGCTGATGGATAGTGGAAGGAATAATGATGCAGCGGCGGCATGACTAATGTGAACAGAACTTGAAACTCTAATCAAACTAGAAACTAAGACCAGCAACTCGACACGATGATGCAACCGCAAATTCAACAAAGCAAACAATGAAAACGAAATTGCAAAAGCTCAGACTGGCTTGGACAAAGGATGAATAGATCTAACTTTTTGTGTGGCTTTTTCTCGGACAATGGGTAAGAAAATAAATCTAATCAAGGGATAATGGGAAATTCTCACCGAGCAACCTAAAAACTGATACCACTTGATAGGGGCACGGTGTCCCGATCTTTCGATGAGATGATAACTATCGATTTGGTGGAGACGACTTTGACGATCTGACTACAAATGTGCACGACGTTGTGCCTTAGCACTCGCTAAACCAATCTCTCGAGGTTACTGACGATGCTGGAAGCATGATCAGCCTAACCACGAAGGTCTATTCCTGCATGCAATCGAAGAACAAGAAAGAATATGATAACGCAATCTGAATATTGTGAATATAGATGAAGTATTGATAAAGGTGGGGATCCCAAAACGGTCTTGGTCTGGTCGTTGGACACAAATGAAGTACACAAAGTTGCAGCAGCTAACTTTTAACTAAGCAAATCCCTAGGAAAAAGCTACTAGATGGATCTACTTATATATGAGCAAGAAGTGGTGGCCAAGGAGGTGGGAGGACATCCCAAGGCAGCCTAAAACGAACCCTAGGTCGTACAAAGCCCATGGGCCCAAGTGGAGGTGATGCAACACCTTTGGACTTGTAGTTTGACTCGGATTCTGCTGCAGTGTCAGATTGTTTCGTCGATAACTCAACGCTCCGGACGAATTTTAAGGTGAATCCAATTGGGTTGGTGTCGGTGTCAAAACCGGCGGATCTCGGGTAGGGGGTCCCGAACTATGCGTCTAAGGCTGATGGTAACAGGAGGCGGGGGACACGATGTTTACCCAGGTTCGGGCCCTCTCGATGGAGGTAATACCCTACTTCCTACTTGATTGATCTTGATGATATGAGTATTATAAGAGTTGATCTACCACGAGATCGTAGAGGCTAAACCCTAGAAGCTAGCCTATGGTATGATTGTTGTTGTCCTACGGACTAAACCCTCCGGTTTATATAGACACCGGAGGGGGCTAGGGTTACACAGAGTCGGTTACAAGGAAGGAGATCTACATATCCGTATTGCCAAGCTTGCCTTCCATGCCAAGGAGAGTCCCATCCGGACACGGGACGAAGTCTTCAATCTTGTATCTTCATAGTCCAACAGTCCGGCCAAAGGATATAGTACGGCTGTCCGAAGACCCCCTAATCCAGGACTCCCTCAGTAGCCCCTGAACCAGGCTTCAATGACGATGAGTCCGGCGCGCAGATTTGTCTTCGGCATTGCAAGGCGGGTTCTTCCTCCGAATACTCCATAGAAGATTTTGAACACAAGGATAGTGTCCGACTCTGCAAAACAAGTTCCACATACCATCGTAGAGAGAATAATATCTCCACAAATCTAATCCGCTGACACATTTAGCAACATGACATCATGCCATGGCCCGGTCATTATTCGAACCGTTTTTCTCAACCAGCACTTCACATGTCGCAAGGCGGTTTTCTTGACACGTCTTGTCGAAGCAGAGATCATGTCCCCCTTATTACGGGATTCTCATCAATACGGATGTGGGTAACCCAATCGTGCCCGTTGGTATGACTCCTCGATTTTAGGCAAGTCCCAAACGGCCACGAGGAGGACGCTTGATATTCACCCTCTTTATAAAGAGGCCAAGGCCTGTCCTTTTTTTCCCTCTCGTACTCAATCAAATCCTTCCCCCACCTCGAGTTCCAACACCCAAAGCTCGGGTCAGGCGCTTCGGACCTTCAACCATGTCCGGATCCAACCTTCAAGGTCGGTGGATGCCTTCCTCTGTCATAGAGGAAGACATCAAGAAGCTAAGAGAGGCCAGGTATTTGACCGGCGAAATCTCGCACAGGCTGCCTGCTCGAGGGCAGGTCATTCCCACTCCCGAACTCGGCGATAGCGTTGTATTCATCTCTCACTTCCTCCGAGGGCTAGGCCTCGCTCTGGATCCCTTTGTTAGGGGGCTCATGTTCTATTACGGGCTGGATTTCCATGACCTGGCCCCGGATTCCCTCCTTCACGTCTCGCCGTTCATCGTCGTGTGTGAGGCCTTCCTCCACATTACCCTACACTTCGGCCTATGGCTCAAGACTTTCAATGTGAAGCCGAAGATGATCAAGGAGCGACACGCAGAGTGCGGAGGTGCCGCAATAAGCAAAAGCGATGATGTTCCATGGCCAGAGGGTTCCTTCCCAGAGGTGTCCAGTTTATGGCAACAGGAGTGGTTTTATATCACAGCTCCCCGGGGTACCAAGTGGGTAGCCACCCCTGCCTTTCGCTCGGGCCCCCCACCACAACTAATGTCATGGATCAACAAGGGGCTGGACTGGGGGCCAGTAAATGATGTGTCGATGTTGCAGAGTCGCATCTGAGATCTCCTAGAGAGAGATGTCATCCTGGCCACGGTAATGCAAGTCATGCTAGTTCGTCAAGTCCCGCCTTGCAAACGTCGACCCCTCTGTATGTGGGAGTTCAACCCGGAAGGACCGCAAACTATTCAACACTTCCTCAGCATGACGCTCGAAGAGATGTACAAATTGTTCTTCGGACCACAAATAAGGTGTCCGGACACCACCGAGGATGCGGGTCTGAGCTGCAAACATCCAGATGCCCAAGTAAGTAATCCCGTGGCTAAACGCGTTGTTTTTATTTATTTATCACAACATCATTCTAAAAGGTTGCTCTTTGACCAGGACTGGGTAACAAAGGCGAAGATGATCGGGTGTTCGTCCCCCCTTCCCGAAGGCTCAGCAGATCCAGTACTAGCCAGAATGCTCGAGCCGGCGCCTTATCGGGCGCCCTCAGGGGAAGATAAAGGGGGGGATAAAGAGGCTGCAAGTAGGCCTCACTCATTATTCATCCAAACTGGGGGAATTAGCGCCTCTGCGAAGGAGGATAACCAGGGAGAAGAATCTGAAATTCCCTCTCCCCAAGGAAGGAAGAGGACCACCTCTGAAGACCTGGAAACAAAGGTTTCCAAACGGGGGAAGAAATCTTCGCCAGAGGGTCCTGCCTCGGAGGGTACTCTTGCCGCACAGTTCTCGCAAGGGGATCAGCCGTCTACTGAGCTGTAAGTAAACAAAAAGTACTTAATAGTAAAAATATCCTACGTTACTTCCGAAGACAATAACCGAAGCATGTATCTTGTAGTTCGGATCGTAGCCCTTCTCGACAGAGTTCGTCCTCGGGGGATCTTCTTCTGGAGATGATGGAGAGAGAAACACCTCCCCATGCCACCCCTCCTCATGAGGCGGGCGACCCTGAAGTGTCGTCGCGGAGGGTTTCTCCTGATCCGCCAAGGCCAGAGGGTAATCCTTCGGCCACCCGAAGTCCTCAGTATTCGGCTCCTAAAGAGAGCAACATAAAGAGTCCAGAACCGTCCGGTATGCGATCGGACGCACTGAAGGATCTTCTGGAGCAAGCGGCCATCTCAGAAGCACATCATACGCTATTGAGTACGGTGATTGAGAGGATTTCATCCGCCGAAAGCAGGTTGCATGAAGCTTTTATGAGTCTGCTGAAAGGCTTTGAGGTACGTGAAATAGTGTATGTTTTGACAGTACCGCACATGTTAGGTGTGCCCTATGCAGATAGTAGCCCCTGAGACTCTGGTTGCCGTCGAGAACGGCGGCAAACAGAGGATCATAGTCCCAGGTAATAATCAGGCCGCCTTCATGTGCAGGTGGCTGAAGGTCCGGTGGCTAGTCAGACTGGTGAGTTTGCCGAGCTGAAGCGGCAACTTGATGCGGCAGATGCCAACATCGTGCTTGTCAACAAGCGGCTCGACGAGGCACAGGGTATGTGATTTCTCCGGTGATCAACACATAGTAAGAGGAGCATGATGCTAGTATCTTTAATATGTTGTGACTGCAGATGGAGCTGCGGCCGTGGAGACCCTTCGGGCGGAACTTGCCCGAGCCAAGGAACAAGCCAGGAATAGTGATGCGGCCGCTCTAAAGGCGGTCGAAGAGCTGAGGGCCGAACAGGCTGCGCATGGCCAAAGTAAGGAAAAAATAGCCAAGATGGCCATTGAGTTAAAAGATGCCGCCGACCGTTACCAGCTTCTTGAAAAAGAAAGCCGGGCGAAGGCGGCGGACCTAGAGAAGGACATGGTAGCAGCCAAGGAAGCCCGCTCTAAAATCAGAGCGGCGAAGGAGGAGCTGCATCAAGCTGGAGATATCGCGGCTGGGAAGCCCTTTTTGTTGCGGACGAAGTTCGGAGATCCGAAGTATGCCCCTCTTGATCAACTATGGAGTTCTGCAGACGCATACGTGGATTTGGCAGCCAGTGCTGCTAATGCAGCCGAGTACTTCAAGGATCAAAAAGATCGTGAAGTGGAAAGGCTATTCTGGTCACAGTTCCATGTTCCAGTGCTATAACACCCTCGATGCGACTATAGCTCCCACGTGTCGAGGCACGACTTAGAGGCATAATCGCATTGAAGGCAATGTCGCAAGTTAGGAAATCTTCACAACATCCCATGTAATATAAATAATAAAAGGGGAGATAACATAGTTGGCTTACACTCGCCACGTCAATCAAGTACATAAATAACATTACATCAACCAAACACTCATGGCCCGACTACGGCGCCAAAATAAAAGATAACCCAACAAGCGACACGGTCCCGATCACCCCAACAGGGCACCACTACTGATCATCAGGGAAAGACACGTAGTATCGTTGAGAGTCCTCGTCGAACTCCCACTTGAGCTCGAGCGCGTCACCTGGAGTGGAATCATCAGGCCCTGCATCTGGTGTAATAGTAATCTGTGAGCCACATGGACTCAGCAATCCCGCACCCTCACGATCAAGACTATTTAAGCTTATAGGTAAGGCAAGGTAAAATATGTGGAGCTGCAGCAAGCGACTAGCATATATGGTGGCTAACCTATACGCAAAAGAGAGCGAGAAGAGAAGGCAAAGCGCGAACGCATAACTAAAGAGGGCAAACCTGCGGCAATCATTACTCCAACACCGTGTCCACTTCCCGGACTCCGCCAAAAAGAGGCCATCACGGTAACTCACACTGTTGATTCATTTTAAATAAGTTAAGGTTCAAGTTATCTACAACCGGACATTAACAAATTCCCATCTGCCCATAACCGCGGGCATGGCTTTCAAAAGTTCAAATCCCTGCAGGGGAGTCCCAACTTAGCCCATGACAAGCTCTCACGGTCAACAAAGGAATAGACCTCCTCCCGAGACGTTCTGATCAGACTCGGTATCTCGGTTATTCAAGACACTTCGACAGGTTAAAACAAATCCAGCAACACCGCCCGAATGTGCCGACAAATCCCGATAGGAGCTGTACATATCTCGTTCTCAGGGCACACTCAGATAGGTCAAGCTACAAGTAAAACCAACCCTCGAGTTCCCTCGAGGTGGCCCCGCAGGCTTGCCTGGTTCGGACCAACACTCAGAGGAGCACTGGCCCGGGGGGGGTTTAAATAAGATGACCCTCGGGCTCCGGAAACCCAAGGGAAAAAGAGGCTAGGTGGCAAATGGTAAAACCAAGGTTGGGCATTGCTGGAAAAAGCTTTAATCAAGGTGAACTATCAAGGGGTTCCCATTATAACCCAACCACGTAAGGAACGCAAAATCCGAGAACATAACACCGATATGACGGAAACTAGGGCGGCAAGAGTGGAACAAAACACTAGGCGAGAGGCCGAGCCTTCCACCCTTTACCAAGTATATAGATGCATTAAGATAACATGGCAATATAATGATATCCCAACAAGTAAAATAATGTTCCAACAAGGAACGGTCTCCAATCTTCACCTGCAACTAGCAACGCTATAAGAGGGGCTGAGCAAAGCAGTAACATAGCCAATCAACGGTTTGCTAGGACATGGTGGGTTAGAGGTTTGACATGGCAATTTGGGAGGCTTGAAAGCAGGTGGTAGTCATCGTAGCATTGGCATAGCAAAAGAGCGAGCATCTAGCAAAGCAAAGACAGTAGTGATTTCGAGGGTATGATCATCTTGCCTGCAAAGTTGTCAGAGTTGACTGGATCCTCGAAAGCAAACTCAACGGGCTCCTCGTTAGCGAACTCGTCTCCCGTCTCTACCCAAACAAGACAAACAAGCAAACGGAACACAATCAAGCACGTGCAAAGCTCAAACAATATGATGCAAAGATGATATGCTATGCAGGATGCGATGCGGGATGCATATGCAAGATTTGACAAAGAATGCATGAACCTGGCCTCAACTTGGGAATCCAAGTGTGCCACTGGAAATATGAGATGAAATCGCATGAAAACGATATAAAGAACGCCGGAATCGGAGTTATGGTTTGGAAATGGCAAGCGATTCAAATATGGCCACGTTTTGCGATTTACAGCAAGTAGCCATCTAAATGCAACGAGATGAACATGCTACAGCACTCAAACATGGCATAAAAATACATGTCAGGGATGCATTCATGATGCTTAACAAAAGTCGAATACTAAGCTACGGCCAATTCATCCATTAACAGGATCAAACAAGCATGGCAAAAATGCATATGGTAAACAGATTTCAAACTTAGTGAAATTAACACTTGTCTGGAATTTCAGATCAGAGCACTCTTCGGAGCATGAAAACTATATGCTACAGGACCTGAACATGGCAAAGTAAAGCATGGCATGGAGCTACTCAAAGAGCTTAAGAAAAGTCCCTTAGTGACCTTGAGCCAAAAGGGATCAGAAAATACATTTGCAAGCATGTGAACATGGCAAAAACATAATCAGTTATCAGACTTAGTGAAAACTGGAACATGCTGAAAACAGATATCAAGTAGGCATGTTTACGAGCTCGATGCACTCACTACAGAGAAAGTTATGGCAATCCAAGCATACACCCATCAATAATACACAAAATACAAGCTAGACATGGCAAGAACAATAGCATAGCATGCACGGATCAACTACAACATCATCGGCAAAATCGCTAACAAGTAGACAACCTGCCCAGATTCACGAAATGACAAAAGTAGAGCTCGATTTACTCAAGCTAGGGTGATCCATAATTGCAAACAAAGACATGGATGGATAGAGCACTACAAGATTAACAAAACATCCTTACTGATCATCCTCAAAAGAGGCATGGATCACTAGGAAATAACATGAACATATGGCCATATGAGATAAACAACTCAAGGACTTAGTGGAAATGCTAAGTCCCTGAAATCAGCATTACCAAGTGCCTCACTTTGCAAGCTTGTGCTAGTCACCACACAAATCAAAAAAATACATGGGTTGCACCTATGGAAAGATGGCAAAACCCTTAACAAAACATATGTAGAACTCAAGGGCATATCATGCACATATTAATCATGGCAAAATTGACAAATATCTAAATGGAGCAGCAGATCTGACAATTATCTCAAGTAGCCCTCTTCTAACAGTATTTCGGGCATCAAGATGAACTCAAATGAAAATGATGCAATGAGATGAAATGATGTACTCTCTAAGACGAACATTTTGATATTCTATATGCTCAAAACGGAGTTACGGATGAGGAGATACAACATGATGAGAAGTGCAAAATAGCTAGGGTTTCGGGGTAAAAGTCAACCCTGAGATCTGGATCTAGATCTAGACGGCACGGATCCCGAGGATCGCCGGGGCACTGTTCACCGACGGGGAGGGAGCTCGCTGGAGCACGACAGGGAGGCGGGGGCCGGCGTGGGCGCGGCCGGCGATGAGGCTGGGCGACGGCGGAGCGGCGAAGGACGTCGCCGGACTTGGGAAGCGGTGGAGCCGGGGCCGGGCGGCCTTGCGCCGGCCGGCGTCGGCGGCAGGCGGCGGTTGCTCCGGTCGCCGGAGGGCGGGAAGATGGAGGCGGGCGCGGACCGGGCGGTGAGGCGCGGCGCGCGGAGGGAGTGGGCTCGAGGGGCCGGCGACGGGCCTGCCCGGGCCGGCGGCGCGGAGGCGGTGAGGCGCCACGTGGCGGCGGCTGATTGGCGGTGGCGGATCGGGCGGACGCATCCGGCTCCGTCCGGATGTGTCCGGTGGGGGCGGAGACGGATATTTAGGGTTTGGGAGAGGGGATCCGCGAATTTGGAGGAGGGGTCTTTAAATAGAGGTAGAGGGAGCTAGGAGTGTCCAAATGAGGTGCGGTTTTCGGCCACACGATCGTGATCGAACGCTCTAGATGATGGAGATGGTTTTGGTGGGTTTTGGGCCAACTTGGAGGGGTGTTGGGCTGAAACACACACAAGGCCTTTTCGGTCCCTCGGTTAACCGTTGGAGTATCAAACGAAGTCCAAATGAACGAAACTGGATAGGCGGTCTAGCGGTAGCAAACCAAGGCCGCTTGGCAAGTCTCGGTCCAATCCGGAAATGTTTAATCCCCACACACGAAAGAAAGGTAGAAATGACCACCGGAGGAGAACGAAGCGCCGGAATGCAAAACGGACAACGGGGAAAATGCTCGAATGCCTGAGATGAACACGTATGCAAATGCAATGCACATGATGACATGATATGAGATGCATGACAACGAGAACAACACACGGAGACAAAAACCCGAACCCGAGAAAATAAAATAACTTAAGGCCGGAAATGGCAAGAGTTGGAATACATCTTGGGAAAGTCACATCCGGGGTGTTACAACACTCCACCACTACGAAAGGATCTCGTCCCGAGATCTAGGACTAAAAGAACGCCGGGTATTCAGAACGGAGGTGATCCTCGCGTTCCCAGGTAGCTTCATGGTCGGAATGGTGTGACCACTTGACTTTGCGGAATTTGATTGACTTGTTGCGAGTCTTGTGTTCAGTCTCTTCAAGAATAGCAACTAGGTGCTCACGATAAGAGAGATCTTCTTGGAGCTCAATGTCCTCGAAGTTGACGGTGCGGTCAGGAGTCTTGAAGCACTTTCGAAGCTGAGAGACATGGAACACATCATGAACATTTGCAAAGTTTGAAGGAAGCTCGAGTTGATAGGCGAGATCGCCTCTCTTGCTGACAATCTTGAAAGGTCCCACGTATCTGGGGGCAAGCTTCCCTTTGATACCGAAGCGACGAGTACCTTTCATAGGAGAGACGCGGAGGTAAACATGATCTCCGATCTCGAAAGTCAAATCACGGTGCTTACTATCATAGTAGCTCTTCTGGCGGGATTGGGATGCTTTGAGGTTATCTCGAATGACTTTGCACATTTCCTCTGCCTCTGTGATTAAGTCATTTCCGAGATGATGACGTTCCCCAGTTTCGGACCAGTTGAGAGGGGTACGGCACTTCCTGCCATACAGAATTTCAAATGGGGCCTTGCCCGAACTTGCTTGAAAACTGTTGTTGTAGGAGAATTCAGCATAAGGAAGACAATCCTCCCACTTCATGCCGAAGGTGATTACATAAGCCCTGATCATATCTTCAAGAATCTGATTGACACGCTCGACTTGACCGCTAGTTTGAGGATGGAAAGCTGTGCTGAAGCGGATGTTGGTGCCCATGGCCTTCTGAAAAGAATCCCAAAACTTGGAGGTAAAGATGCTGCCACGGTCTGAAGAGATCACTTGTGGAATACCGTGCAGAGAGACAATTCGAGAGGTATAGAGTTCCGCCAATTGAGCTGCAGTGATCGACTCTTTGATAGACAGAAAGTGAGCCACTTTGGTGAGTTTGTCGATGACAACGAATATAGCATCATTGCCATGCTTGGACTTTGGAAACCCAGTCACGAAGTCCATCTCAATGTGGTCAAACTTCCATTCTAGAATGGCAAGAGGTTGGAGGAGACCAGTTGGCCTTTGGTGTTCTGCCTTCACTCTTCTGCAGACATCACACTCATTCACTAATTGAGCAATCTCGTGCTTCATTCGAGTCCACCAATAAGCCTGCTTAAGGTCCTCAAGGGCATGATGAAGGACCTCTTCAGGGCGTCGGCCGGGTCCAGCTTGATCTGATGATAGCCGTAGTAAGCATCTAGGAAGGACAGGAGCTCACACCCGGCAGTGGAGTCGATGACTTGGTCGATCAGCGGGAGGGCGAATGGATCCTTAGGGCAGGCCTTGTTCAGGCTGGTGTAATCGATACACATGTGCCAGGTCTTGTTCTTCTTCAGGACGAGGACTGGGTTGGCCTGAAGGAAATATGCCCTAGAGGGAATAATAAAGTTATTATTTATTTCCTCATATCATGATAAATGTTTATTATTCATGCTAGAATTGTATTAACCAGAAACATAATACATGTGTGAATACATAGACAAACATATTGTCACTAGTATGCCTCTACTTGACTAGCTCGTTGATCAAAGATGGTTGAATTTCCCAACCATAGACATGAGTTGTTATTTGATCAACGGGATCACATCATTAGGAGAATGATGTGATTGACTTGACCCATTTCGTTAGCTTAGCACTTGATCGTTTAAGTTTACTGCTATTGCTTTGTTCATGACTTATACATGTTCCTATGACTATGAGATTATGCAACTCCCGAATATCGGAGGAACACTTTGTGTGCTACCAAACGTCACAACGTAACTGGGTGATTATAAAGGTGCTCTACAGGTGTCTCTGATGGTACTTGTTGAGTTGGCATAGACCGAGATTAGGATTTTGTCACTCTGATTGTCGGAGAGGTATCTCTGGGCCCTCTCAGTAATACACATCACTATAAGCCTTGCAAGCAATGTGACTAATGAGTTAGTTGCAGGATGATGTATTATGGAACGAGTAAAGTGACTTTCCGGTAACGAGATTGAGCTAGGTATTGGGATACCGACGATCGAGTCTCGGGCAAGTAACATACCGATGACAAAGGGAACAACGTATATTGTTATGCGGTTTGACCGATAAAGATCTTCGTAGAATATGTAGGAACCAATATGAGCATCCAGGTTCGGCTATTGGTTATTGACGGAGACATGTCTTGGTCATGTCTACATAGTTCTCAAACCCGTAGGGTCCGCACGCTTAAAGTTCTTTGACGATCTGTATTATGAGTTTATATGTTTTGATGTACCTAAGGTAGTTCGGAGTCCCGGATATGATCATGGACATGACGAGGAGTCTCAAAATGGTCGAGACATGAATATTGATATATTGTAAGCCTACATTTGGACATCGAAAGAGTTCTGGGTGAAATCGGGCTTTTACCGGAGTGCCGGTGGGGTTACCAGAACCCCCCGGGGGTTAATGGGCCTTGTTGGGCCCTAGTGGAGAGAGAGAGGGGCCGGCCAGGGCAGGCCGCGCGCCCCCTCTCCCTCTGGTCCAAATTGGACTAGGAGAGGGGGGGCGGCGCCCCCCTTTCCTTCTCCTTCTCCCCCTTCCTTTCTCCCTCCTAGTAGGAGTAGGAAAGAGGGGAATCCTACCCCTACTAGGAGGAGGATTCCTCCTCCTGGCGCGCCCTCTAGGGCCGGCCGGCCTCCCCCCTTCTCCTTTATATACGGGGGCAGGGGGGCACCTCTAGATACACAAGTTGATCATTGATCTCTCCCAGCCGTGTGCGGTGCCCCCCTCCACCGTAATCCACCTCGGTCATACTGTAGCGGTGCTTAGGCGAAGCCCTACAATGGTAGCTTCATCAACATCGTCACCACGCCGTCGTGCTAACGAAACTCTTTCCCGAGCTCTACTAGATCGTGAGTTCGCGGGACGTCACCGAGCTGAACATGTGTTGAACGCAGAGGTGTCGTACGTTCGGTATCGAGGATCGGTCGATCGTGAAGACGTACGACTACATTAACCGCATTGTCATAACGCTTTTGCTTAACGATCTATGAGGGTACGTGGATGACACTCTCCCCTCTCGTTGCTATGCATCGCCATGATCTTGTGTGTGCGTAGGATTTTTTTTTTGAAATTACTATGTTCCCCAATAGTGGCATCCGAGCCAGGTTATTGCGTAGATGTTATATGCACGAGTAGAACACAAGTGAGTTGTGGGCGATACAAGTCATACTGCTTACCAGCATGTCATACTTTGGTTCGGCGGTATTGTTGGATGAAGTGGCCCAGACCGACATTACGCGTACGCTTACGCGAGACTAGTTCTACCGACGTGCTTTGCACACAGGTGGCTGGCGGGTGTCAGTTTCTCCAATTTCAGTTGAACCGAGTATGGATAGGCCCGGTCCTTGAGAAGGTTAAAACAACACTAACTTGACGAACTATCGTTGTGGTTTTGATGCGTAGGTAAGAACGGTTCTTGCTCAGCCCGTAGCAGCCACGTAAAACTTGCAACAACAAAGTAGAGGACGTCTAACTTGTTTTTGCAGGGCATGTTGT
The DNA here is from genome assembly GCF_003073215.2 of Triticum urartu. Lineage (NCBI taxonomy): Eukaryota > Viridiplantae > Streptophyta > Magnoliopsida > Poales > Poaceae > Triticum > Triticum urartu. The sequence goes on from NC_053025.1 coordinate 298,519,799, forward strand.
GATGTGATATGGTAAAGACATGATGCTATATTTATTGTATGAGATGATCATGTTTTGGAACAGAGTTATCGGCAACTGGCAGGAGCCATATGGTTGTCGCCTTATTGTATGCAATGCAATCGCCCTGTAATTGCTTTACTTTATCACTAAGCGGTAGCGATAGTTGTAGAAGCAATAGTTGGTGAGACGACAACGTTGCTACGATGGAGATCAAGGTGTCGCGCTGGTGACGATGGTGATCATGACGGTGCTTTGGAGATGGAGATCAAAGGCACAAGATGATGATGGCCATATCATATCACTTATATTGATTGCATGTGATGTTTATCCTTTATGCATCTTATTCTGCTTTTTTTGACTGTAGCATTATAAGATGATCTCTCACTAAATTTCAAGGAAAATGTGTTCTCCCTGAGTATGCACCATTCCCAAAGTTCGTCGTGCCGAGACACCACGTGATGATCGGGTGTGATAAGCTCAACGTTCATCTACAACGGGTGTAAGACAGTTTTACACACGCAGAATACTCAGGTTAAACTTGACGAGCCTAGCATATGCAGATATGGCCTCGGAACACTGAGACCGAAAGGTCGAGCATGAATCATATAGTAGATATGATCAACATAATGATGTTCACCATTGAAAACTACTCCATTTCACGTGATGATCGGTTATGGTTTAGTTGATATGGATCACGTGATCACTTAAATGATTAGAGGGATGTCTATCTAAGTGGGAGTTCTTAAGTAATATGATTAATTGAACTTAAATTTATCATGAACTTAGTACATGATAGTATTTTGCGTGTCTATGTTATTGTAGATAGATGGCCCGTGCTATTGTTCCGTTGAATTTTAATGTGTTCCTTGAGAAAGCAAAGTTGAAAGATGATGGTAGCAATTACACGGACTGGGTCTGTAACTTGAGGATTATCCTCATTGCTTCACAGAAGAATTATGTCCTGGAAGCACCGCTAGGTGCCAAACCCGCTGCAGGAGCAACGCCAGATGTTATGAACGTCTGGCAGAGCAAAGCTAGTGACTACTCAATAGTTCAGTGTGCCATGCTTTACGGCTTAGAACCGGGACTTCAACGACGTTTTGAACGTCATGGAGCATATGGGATGTTCCAGGAGTTGAAGTTAATATTTCAAGCAAATGCCCGGATTGAGAGATATGAAGTCTCCAATAAGTTCTACAGCTGCAAGATGGAGGAGAATAGTTCTGTCAGTGAACATATACTCAGAATGTCTAGGTACCATAATCACTTGACTCAGCTGGGAGTTAATCTTCCCATTGATAGTGTCATTGACAGAGTTCTTCAATCACTGCCACCAAGCTACAAGAGCTTCGTGATGAACTATAATATGCAAGGGATGGATAAGACGATTCCTGAGCTCTTCGCAATGCTAAAGGCTGCCAAGGTAGAAATCAAGAAGGAGCATCAAGTGTTAATGGTCAACAAGACCACCAGTTTCAAGAAAAAGGGTAAAGGGAAGAAGAAAGGGAACTTCAAGAAGAACAGCAAACAAGTTGCTGCTCAAGAGAAGAAACCCAAGTCTGGACCTAAGCCTGAGACTGAGTGCTTCTACTGCAAAGGGACTGGTCACTTGAAGCGGAACTGCCCCAAGTATTTGGCGGATAAGAAGGATGGCAAGGTGAACAAAGGTATGTGTGATATACATGTTATTGATGTGTACCTTACTAGAGCTCGCAGTAGCACCTGGGTATTTGATACTGGTTCTATTGCTAATATTTGCAACTCGAAACAGCAACTACGGATTAAGCGAAGAGTGGCTAAGGACGAGGTGACGATGCGCATGGGAAATGGTTCCAAAGTCGTTGTGATCGCCGTCGGAGCACTACCTCTACATCTACCTTCGGGATTAGTTTTAGACCTGAATAATTGCTATTTGGTGCCCGCGTTAAGCATGAACATTATATCTGGATCTTGTTTGATACGAGACGGTTATTCATTTAAATCTGAGAATAAAGAATAATGGCTGTTCTATTTATATGAGTAATATCTTTTATGGTCATGCACCCTTCAAGAGTGGTCTATTTGTGTTGAATCTCGATAGTAGTGATACACATATTCATAATGTTGAAGCCAAAAGATGCAGAGTTGATAATGATAGTGCAACTTATTTGTGGCACTGCTGTTTGGGTCATATTGGTGTAAAGCGCATGAAGAAACTCCATACTGATGGACTTCTGGAATCACTTGATTATGAATCACTTGGTACTTGCGAACCATGCCTCATGGGCAAGATGACTAAAACGCCGTTCTCCGGAACAATGGAGTGAGCAACAGACTTGTTGGAAATCATACATACTGATGTATGTGGTCCGATGAATGTTGAGGCTCATGGCAGGTATCGTTATTTTCTCGCCTTCACAGATGATTTGAGCAGATATGGGTATATCTACTTAATGAAACATAAGTCTGAAACATTTGAAAAGTTCAAAGAATTTCAGAGTGAAGTGGAAAATCATCGTAACAAGAAAATAAAGTTTCTACGATCTGATCGTGGAGGAGAATATTTGAGTTACGAGTTTGGTTTACATATGAAACAATGTGGAATAGTTTCGCAACTCACGCCACCCGGAACATCACAGCCTAATGGTGTGTCCGAACGTCGTAATCGTACTTTACTAGATATTGTGCGACCTATGATGCCTCTTACTAATTTACCGCTATCGTTTTGGGTTATGCTTTAGAGATAGCTGCATTCACGTTAAATGGGGCACAATCGAAATCCGTTGAGACGACGCCTTATGAAGTGTGGTTTGGCAAGAAACCAAAGTTGTCGTTTCTTAAAGTTTGGGGCTGCGATGCTTATGTGAAAAAGCTTCAACCTGATATGCTCAAACCCAAATCGGAGATATGTGTCTTCATAGGATACCCAAAGGAAACTGTTGGGTACACCTTCTATCACAGATCCGAAGGCAAGACATTTGTTGCTAAGAATGGATCCTTTCTAGAGAAGGAGTTTCTCTCGAAAGAAGTGAGTGGGAGGAAAGTAGAACTTGATGAGGTAACTGTAACTGCTCCCTTATCAGAAAGTAGTTCATCACAAAAACCAGTTCTTGTGACACCTACACCAATTAGTGAGGAAGCTAATGACGATGATCATAAAACTTCAGATCAAGTTACTACCGAACCTCGTAGGTCAACCAGAGCAAGATCTGCACCAGAGTGGTACAATAATCCTGTTCTGGAGGTCATGTTACTTGACCATGACGAACCTACGAACTATGAGGAAGCGATGATGAGCCCAGATTCTGCAAAATGTCTTGAGGCCTTGAAATCTGAGATGGGATCCATGTATGAGAACAAAGTGTGGACTTTGTTTGACTTGCCCTATGATCGGCAAGCCATCAAGAATAAATGGATCTTCAAGAAGAAGACTGACGCTGATGGTAACATTACTGTCTACAAAGCTCGACTTGTTGCAAAAGTTTTTCAACAAGTTCAAGGAGTTGACTACGATGAGACCTTCTCACCCGTAGCGATGCTTAAGTCCGTCCGAATCATGTTAGCAATTGCCGCATTTTATGATTATGAAATTTGGCAAATGGATGTAAAGACTACATTCCTGAATGGTTTTCTGGAAGAAGACTTGTATATGATGCAACCTGAAGGTTTTATCGATCCAAAGGGTACTAACAAAGTGTGCAAGCTCCAGCGATCCATTTATGGACTGGTGCAAGCCTCTCGGAGTTGGAATAAACGTTTTGATAGTGTGATCAAAGCATCTGGTTTTATACAGACTTTTGGAGAAGCCTGTATTTACAAGGAAGTGAGTGGGAGCTCTGTATCATTTCTAATATTATATGTAGATGGCATATTGTTGATTGGAAATGATATAGAATTTTTTGATAGCATAAAAGGATACTTGAATAATAGTTTTTCAATGAAAGACCTCGGTGAAGCTGCTTATGTATTGGGCATCAAGATCTATAGAGATAGATCAAGACGCTTAATTGGACTTTCACAAAGCACATGCCTTGATAAAGTTTTGAAGAAGTTCAAAATGGATCAAGCTAGGAAAGGGTTCTTGCCCGTGTTACAAGGTGTGAAATTGAGTAAGACTCAATGCCCGACCACTGCAGAAGATAGAGAGAAAATGAAAAGTGTTCCCTATGCTTCAGCCATAGGCTCTATCATGTATGCAATGACATGTACCAGACCTGATGTGTGCATTGCTATTAGTTTAGAAGGAAGTTACCAAAGTAATCCAGGAGTGGATCATTGGACAGGGGTCAAGAACATCCTGAAGTACCTAAACAGGACTAAGGATATGTTTCTCGTTTATGGAGGTGACAAAGAGCTCATCATAAATGGTTACGTCGATGCAAGCTTTGACACTGATCAGGACAATTCTAATTGCAAACCGGATACGTGTTTATATTGAACGGTGGAGTTGTAAGTTGGAGCAGTTCTACACAAAGCGTCGTGGCGGGATCTATGTGTGAAGCGGAGTACATAGCTGCTTCGGAAGTAGGAAATGAAGGAGTCTGGATGAAGGAGTTCATATCCGATCTAGGTGTCATACCTAGTGCATCGGGTCCAATGAAAATCTTTTGTGACAATACTGGTGCTATTGCCTTGGCAAAGGAATCCAGATTTCACAAGAGAACCAAGCACATCAAGAGACGCTTCAATTCCATCCGGGATCAAGTCCATGTGGGAGACATGGTGTCGGGACCCTGATTCTAAGTCACACCGATCTAGCATGTAACACCTCATATCACTTTGTGGCCTCACGCACGGCATTCCCACGGGTGTCACCTTACCATGGCCTGGGACCGTTTGCGCCTTTTGGCTCACGTATATTGATAGTATCGCTAGCATCCATATGACAGAGATCCCGGACCGACATGACTAGTCGTGAACCCAAAGTGGCACTAACTTACAGGGACAAGCATACATGAAACAACATCGAGCATGTTGGTCAGCAGCGTGTGAATCCAGGTTGTAGCAACTGGGCTAACATGACTCCGGGAACCCAGGCTGTAGCAGGCTAGGCAGGACTCTGGATGTCACTGCGTGACATTTCCCCGAAGGGACAGACACAGGAACGAAGTGAATCACATGCCGGCCAGTCAAAGTGTTCCAGATCAGTAGTGCTGGGCTAGCAGGACTGCGGTAAACCGGGCTGTAGCGGACTACCATGGCTCAGTGGAAGCACTAGACTACATTTCCCCATAAGAGAGGCTACCAAGGATAGACAACTAGGTTGTCAGATCCCACACATAGCAATACACGTTACACGTACGCATAACATGCAAGTATGTGATGTACAACATGGCATCACAACATAACGCGAACTCATATAGATAAAGGCCCAGAAGAGCCACATAGCACTAAATACAAACAGGGGTCACATGACCCATCATTCAGAGCATACAAGCAACGGAAGCATTACATGTCTGAGTACAGACAACTACAAAAGGAAAAAGGCTGAGAAGCCTGACTATCTACAAGTCCCTCCCAAGGGTACAAGATCGTAGCTGTGGTAACAAGCTACTCATTGAAGTCCAAGCGGTACTACTAGTGAGACAGATGTCTCACCTGCAAAACATAAATAAAGCAAATATGAGTACAAAGGTACTCCGCAAGACTTACATCAGATCCTATCATACATGCATTAGTATCAAGAAGGTAATGTGGGGTTTAGTTGCAGCAAGCCAGCTTTGACTCAGTGGCTATCCTGTTCTATGACTACGAGAAACTTCTTTGAGGTGAGGCAGCGCACATGAGTCCACTAATCACCACATCAATACACTACTATGGATTCATTCCCGTCTCTCTACGAGAAGGCCATCCATAGCACTCACACTTTTCTTGAGCATTTTAGAGTATCCACTTTAAGTTGTCTATGTACCACGTAAGCATCCAAGAAGTCCATAACCGAGGACACGGCTATTCTAATAGATCATGATAACCCTGCAGGAGTGTACTTCTTCACACACGCTCTCGCCACTTACCGCCATGTACATGTCATGTACATCAGCAACCTTCAAGCGGAAGCCTGGCGAGGGTGTCGGCCACGACCTGACTAACCACACAAGTCTCTCATCCAGGTTTATCGCCTATTCGGGTTCCATCCGCAAGGAGATCCGGCCGGGGTGTCACTCATGGCCCCAAACGATGTGAGCAGGGTTCCCAAGCCCACCATCCGGGTGCCACTTGGTACACCGTGCCACTGTGCCTAGTCTGTCCCAAGCCCACCTGGCCGGGTGCCACTTGGTAGACTACTAACACTACCTACAAACACCAGAAACTATTTTGCAACTCCTGGACAGAGATCAAGTTGGCTAATAAGTCGAGAGAGCTTGGAGCGCCCGAAGCCCAATGTGTGGTAGTAACTAGTCATTGGACAACTTACACAGAACTCAGGTTCTTAAGGACGGTCCCAATGAGACAACCCACCATGTACTCCTACATGGCCTCTCACCGCTACCTTTACCAAATCGTGTTCACACGCTTAACTCTCAGCACCAGAACATATTGTAACACTCCAATTCATTCCGATGAATCAGCCCTGACACAACTCTAAGCAATAGCAGGCAATGGCATGGTAGGAGACACAACATGTCAATCAACTCCTACACATGCTAGTGGGTTTTAACTATTTACTGTGGCAATGACAGGTCATGCAGAGGAATGGGTTCAACTACCGCAGCATAAAGTAGCAGTTGAATCGTTGTGTCCTAATGCAATAAATGAGAGCAGGAGCGAGAGAGTAGGATTGTATCGGGAAATGATCAAGGGTTTGCTTGCCTGGTAGATCAACAGGGGGCACTACTCCTTGACAGGTACTCTGGAGCACTCTTCGGAGCAGGACTATCGAGAAGGAACGAGTGTCGGCAATCAATACACAAGCATATGCAACAATATGATGCATGAACATGGCATGAAGATGTAATTTGTTTGAGTTAATGCAACTAGCATTCTGGAAGAGGTCCATTTGAACCAAAGGTTCAAATGCAACTCTAATTAAGTCCCTTTAAATGCCATAAGTGTGTTTTCATCATATACAACATGTATAGTTGGTTTGTCATGCATGAAAATGGTACAGATGGATAGATTGAATTTTTCTGATAATTTTTCATATATAACTTATTTCCAATCTGAGCTACGGTTGAATTTCTATGAATTTTTGAAGTTTATATCATTTTCTGGATTTTCTTGATTTATTTTTAAACCAGAAAAATGATAATTGCCGTCAGCACAGCGTCATGCTTGCGTCAGCAGGTCAACCAGGTTTACCCGGGTCAAACCTGACGTGTGGGGTGCACACGTCAGTGACACGGTTAGCTAACAAAGTTAGTTAGGTATTAAACTAATCCTAAACTAAAAATTAGCAGGGCCGGGCCCCACATGTCATTGACCCATACGGGTCAAATCTGGTCAACTGGGGGGGTCAAACCCAGTCAATCCTGCCGGCGAGGCAAAACGCGGTGGAGGGGCACGGGATTGTCGCTTCGGCGACCATTTAGGCAGCAGAGACCATCCCCGAGGAGCTGGTGCTCGCGCGCATCCAGGGGAGCAGACGGGAGGCTGCGGGGGCGGCGGAGCTCGCCGGAGCGAAGCTCGCAGCGGCGGCCGGAGCTCGGCTCGAGCGGCGCATGGCTATAGAGCGCAGGGAGGTAGGGGAGAAGGGGAAGCCAATGCAGGGGCTCACGGCGGGCTCGGGGACGTTGTCGGAGAGCTCGGGGGAGGCTGGAGTCGGCGGGGCGGCGATGGGGATCCACGGCGGCCGGAGGCGAAGATGGCGACGGCGACGGCTCGACGGGGTGCTCCGACTTGTGTGGCTCGGCAGAGAGCTTCAGAGGGAGGAGGCGGAGCTCCTGCGCATGTCGGAGAGGCGAGGGGGAGTCTGGCTACGGCAATGGCGAGTGGTGGCGACGGCAGAGTTCGGCCGTGCGCGGGAGAGAGACCAGGGGAGGGGGAAGAAACAAGAGAGAGGGAGAGAGGTGTCGGGCGTCGATGCGACGTCTAGGGCGTCTAGGGCGACGAGAGGGAGAAGCAGGAGGTGGTGGGAGACGTGGCCGCGGGCGAGCGTACGCGCGACACGCACAGTCCCAGTAGGCATGAGGAAGAAGACAGAGGAGGAGGCGAGCTGGGCCAGCTGGGCCGCACAGCTGGACCAGTTGGCTCCATAGTGCTAGGCCAGCAAGTGTCCCAGGTAAGTCCAGGTAGTTCATCCCTTTTGTTTTTCTTTTCTATTTCTATAATTCCTTTTCTGATTTAGTAAAATACTAAATCAATTTATTTTCTTCTGAAATTTATTGTAGGAGCTAGTTGAAATATTCCAGAGCCCCTCACATAATAATCAGAATTATTGGACATATATAAATAAATTTATCATATATATATCCAATGCAAATAATTATTGCATTAATTCCAAATGGCCAAAATAAATATTTATGAGCTCATGAAAATATTGGTTTGATTTTTATCTCTGTCCAATATTTTCAGAGAGCAACATGAACATTTTCTTAGACCTTTTTGGAGCAATTTTTATCTGTGTCATTTCCAGAAATGATTCTGAGGGTTTCACAAATCCCCATTTCAAATTTAAATGGAATTTAAACATGATGCACACATGACTAGCTAGCCTTGGGCATACCAGAACTAGGGATGTGACAACTCGCCCCCACTCGAAAAAATCTCATCCCGAGATTTAGGAGTCGGCGGAAAGAAAGTGGGGTACTCAAGTCGAAGACGATCTTCACGCTCCCAGGTAGCTTCTCTCTCGGAATGATGAGACCAGTGAACCTTGAGAAACTTGATGTTATGACGTCGAGTGACACGCTCTGCTTGATCAAGAATGCGAACAGGGTACTCTCGATATGTGAGGTTATCTTGGAGATCAAGAGTTTCATGGTCCACTCCGCAGATGGGATCCGAGAAGCAACGCCTGAGTTGAGAGACGTGGAAGACATCATGAACTCAAGAAAGATGTGGGGATAGTTCCAACTGGTAGGAAACCTCTCCTCGTTTAGAGAGAATGCGAAAAGGACCAATGTAACGAGGAGCCAACTTGCCCTTGATACCGAATCGATGGGTACCCTTCAAAGGGGTAACCCGAAGGTAAGCCTTGTCGCCAACTTCATAAGCCACTTCCTTATGACAGCGGTCATACTAGCTCTTTTGACGAGATTGGGCTGTTTTCAAATTCTCACGAATGATGCGAACTTGTTCTTCTGCCTCCTGGATCATATCCGGTCCAAAGAATTGTCTTTCACCGGTTTCTGACCAGTTCAGAGGTGTTCGACATCTTCGTCCATACATAACCTCAAAAGGAGCTTTCTTGAGGCTGGATTGGTAGCTATTGTTATAAGCAAACTCGGCGAAGGGAAGACACTTCTCCCAATCCATACCGAATGAGATAACACAAGCTCTAAGCATGTCTTCGAGAATTTGGTTGACCCTTTCCACCTGACCACTTGATTGAGGGTGGAAAGCGGTACTGAAGGAAAGATGGGTGCCCATGGCAGTTTGGAAACTCTCCCAGAAATGAGAAGTGAAAAGACTGCCACGGTCTGAATTGATCTCTAGTGGAACACCATGAAGTGACACTACTTGAGAAATATATAAGTCAGCGAGCTGACTAGCAGTGATACTCTCTCGAACAGGTAGGAAGTGAGCCACTTTGGAAAGACGATCAATGACTACGAAGATAGCATTATTCCCTCTCTTGGTCCTGGGAAAGCCAGTGATGAAGTCCATACCAACTTTATCCCATTTCCATTCAGGAATAGCTAAAGGCTGAAGGGTGCCAGCAGGCCTTTGATGCTCTGCCTTAACACGACGAAAAACGTCGCAGTTAGCAATAAACTGAGCAATTTCTCTCTTCATCCTAGTCCACCAGAACCTCTGGCGTAGGTCCTGATACATTTTAGTACTAACGGGATGAATCGTGAGAGGAGATTCATGGGCCTCCTTAAGAATCAGTTGTCGCAGATGTTGATTCTTGGGAACCACCAAGCGATTCTCAAAGAAAACGACACCTCGATCATTTAAGGAGAAACTGCCACCAACTCCCTTGTCAATGTTTCTGTTGATCCGGGAAATTCCCGTATCCTGCTTCTGAGCAGAGATGATCTGATCCACAAGAGTAGGTTTCGCCACCAAGGTAGAAAGGAATCCGTGAGGAGCAATGTGAAGATTAAGCTTACAGAATTCCTCATGGAGAAATGGTTGGCCCTGCTGCAACATAAGATTGTTGCAATAGGACTTACGACTTAGCGCATCAGCCATGACATTGCCCTTGCCTGGGGTGTAGGTAATCCCTAAGTCGTAATCTGAGATCAACTCCAACCAACGTCTTTGCCTAAGGTTCAAATCTGGTTGGGTGAAGATATACTTGAGACTCTGGTGGTCGGTGTAAATCTAGCAACGTTTACCAAGAAGGTAATGTTGCCATGTCTTAAGCGCATAGACTACGGCTGCAAGCTCTAGATCATGTGTAGGATAATTCTCCTCATGTGGATGCAACTGTCGAGATGCATAGGCAATCACATGACGATCCTGCATAAGAATGCAACCTAGTCCCTGTCGTGAGGCATCACAATAGATAACAAAGTCCTTAGTGAAATCCGGTGGCACAAGTATGGGAGAAGAAGTCATGCGTCTTTTCAGTTCCTGAAAACTGTGCTCACACTATGGGGACCACTCAAACTTTTTATCTTTCTTGAGAAGTTCCGTGAGAGGTTTGTCCACTTTGGAGAAGTTCTCAGCGAAGCGGTGACAATAACTGGCTAGAACAAGGAAACTCCTAACTTGTTTAACTGTCTCAGGTGGAGTCCAATCAAGAAAGGCTTGAACTCTCTCGGGATTGACAGCAATGCCCTTACCAGAGATCATGTGTCCGAGATAGCTCACTTCTAGTAACCAAAATTCACACTTGGAGAACTTGGCATAAAGGCGGTGCTCTCTGAGTTTTTCTAACACAAGTCTAAGATGTTCGGCATCCTCCTCATCGTTCTTCGAGTAAATAAGGATATCATCGAGGTAAACCACGATGAACTTATCTAAGTACTCCATGAAGATCGAGTTCATCAAGTGAGAGAAAGTAGCTGGAGCATTGGTTAGACCAAAGGACATGACGGAGTACTCGTACTGGCCATAACGAGTGACGAAAGCCGTATTAGGAATGTCCCCATTTCTGATCTTGATTTGGTGGTAGCCTAACCTCAAATCCATCTTGGAAAAAACTAAGGATCCAGCGAGCTGATCATACAGATCGCTGATCCTGGGGAGCGGATACTTGTTCTTTATCATGACCAAATTAACGGGACGATAATCTAGAACCATCCTGTCCGTACCATCCTTCTTCTTGACGAAGAGGACGGGGCAAGCCGAGGGAGAAGAACTAGGACGGATGAAACCCTTTTGCAAGGATACATCGAGTTGTTTCTTAAGCTTAGCTAGTTCTAAGGGTGCCATCTTGTAAGGTCTCCTAGAGATTGGAGCGGTTCCTGGGATAAGATCTATGACAAACTCTACATCTCTGTCAAGTGGAATACCTGGCAGTTCCTCTGGAAAGACATCCGGAAAGTCACGGACTACCGGAATATCTTCAAGGTCTGGAAGAGGGCTTGCATTAAGAGAATAGAGTTGACGCTTTGCAACTCTGGTGGAGACAGTGACTATCTTGCCAGATGGGTGTGTAAGCTGAACAGACCTTGTGTAACAATCAATCTTGGCATAATGAGCTTTCATCTAGTCCATACCCAAGATGATGTTAATATCTGTAGACTTGAGGGCTATAAGTGATGCAAGGAATACAAGTCTGTCAACAAGGATTTCATTACCATGGCTTACACTAGAAGTTTGCCATTTGGATCCAGGAGTTTGAATGACTAGTGGAGAGGGCATATCACAAAATGAAATGTTGTGCAAGTTAGCATAGCTTTCAGAAATGAAGGAGTGAGATGCTCCAGTGTCGAACAGAACCGATGCTGGATAACAATTGACAAGGAGTGTACCAAGAACGACATCCGGATCATCATGAGCGTCTTTAGCTGAGACGTGATGCACACATCCACGTTCAGTGGGAGCTGACTTGACACTGATCATCTTGCGTGATGGCTTACCACGGCCAACAGACTTCTCAGGCTGGGGTGGAGCATAGTTGGTTTGAGAGCAGTCACATGCATAGTGTCCTGGCTCTCCGCATGTGAAGCAAGTCCCTAAAGTAGGACGTGGACCCGCATTGACAAGCGGTCTACCAGTAGGTCTGGGTGGAGCATGTAACTGAACTGGGTGAGGCGCCACATAAGAGGGCCTCGGTGAATAACCGGGTGGAAGAGCGGAGTTCGGAACCCAAATCCGGCGCTTCTGAGAACTAGAACCGGAGGAAGAACCCAAATCACGAGTGTGCTTATGAGACTCCTCGTAAGTGAGTTGAGCTGTCTCTGCATTAATGGCCTTGTTCACAAGAGCATGGAATATATTGCAATGATGCAAGTGGAGATCATGACGCAACTTGGGGTTGAGACCCTTCCGGAACCTAGCCTGCTTCTTGGCGTCCGTGGACACCTCTTCTGTAGCATAGCGGGCAAGGTTCTCAAACTCTCTACTGTAAGCATCAACAGCCATCTTACTCTGGGTGAAACTACAAAACTCTTCTCTCTTGCGATCAATGAGAGCCTGAGGAATGTGATGCTCGCTAAAAGCCTCAGTGAAATCTCTCCAGGTGGGTATCTGTCCAGCTGGAAGCATAGCCTCATAGTTCTGCCACCAAAGACTAGTAGGACCTTCCAGATGATAAGCAGCGTAGGTGACCTTGTCACTTTCAGCTACGTTCGCAGAACGCAGCTTGTGAGTGATACTACGAAGCCAGTCATCTGCATCGAGTGGTTCAATGGAATGATGGAAGGTAGGTGGTTTCAGACCAATGAAATCATAGATGGTCGCTGACTCTTTGCACTGGGTACGGTGTTCTCCTCAATACGTGCTAACAAGCGGTTAGACTCATGTTTGTTCCTCTCCATCTCTAACATGAACTCTGCCAATGAAGACTGGTCGGGAGGATCCTCATCCCTACCATCTCCGTGGTTCCGGCTACAAGCAACAGAACTTCGGTTAGCTGACGACATCCTGAGAACGAAACCAAGGACGGAGTCAACATCAACTATAGGATGCAGAAGGTAGCACAAGAAATTAGTATCTCTCGAACCCCTAGGACAATTCCGGCAGCATAACGGCAGTAAAATGCTCAAAATGAGACATTCTGCAAAAAACGGGGTAGCACCATACTCAACATCATCACTCAAGGTTCTGAGATAGTACTAATCAACTACACCGGAAGTACTCGAAAATTGGAATAAGACTCTGATCAACCAATCCTAAGAGGCTACGGAGTAGTAACACGTGATCCTGATAGACAGAAGAGGAAGCCTAGTTCCTTAACCCCGTAGGAAAGATAGGATGACTCAGATCAGAAGGCATGAGGTATAAGGAGGAAAAGAGCCTTACGTTCCCTTCCACAATCAATTCCCCTATACAACTAAAGAATTTCTAGGCTCAACTTCGACCAGGTTGGCTTGGAAATCCTACAGGCAGTCAGGCTCTGATACCAAAGTTGTCGGGACCCCGATTCTAAGTCACACTGATCTAGCATGTAACACTTCATATCACTTTGCGGCCTCACACACGGCATTCCCACGGGTGTCGCCTTACCATGGCCCGGGACCGTTTGCGCCTTTTGGCTCACGTATATGATAGTATCGCTAGCATCCATATGACAGAGAACCCAGGCCGACATGACTAGTCGTGAACCCAAAGTGGCACTAACTTATAGGGACAGGCATACATGAAACAACATCGAGCATGTCGGTCAGCAGCGTGTGAATCCAGGCTGTAGCAACTGGGCTAACAGGACTCCGGGAACCCGGGCTGTAGCAGGCTAGGCAGGACTCCGGATGTCACCACGTGACATTTCCCCGCAGGGACAGACACAGGAACGAAGTGAATCACATGCCGGCCAGTCAAAGTGTTCCGGAGCAGTAGTGCTGGGCTAGCAGGACTCCGGTAAACCGGGCTGTAGCGGACTACCATGGCTCGGTGGAAGCACTAGACTACATTTCCCCATAAGAGAGGCTACCAAGGATAGACAACTAGGTTGTTGGATCCCACACATAGCAATACATGTTACACGTACGCATAACATGCAAGTATGTGATGTACAACATGGCATCACAACATAACGCGAACTCATATAGATAAAGGCCCAGAAGAGCCACATAGCATTAAATACAAACAGGGGTCACATGACCCATCATTCAGAGCATACAAGCAATGGAAGCATTACATTTCTGAGTACAGACAACTACAAAAGGAAAAAAGGCTGAGAAGCCTGACTATCTACAAGTCCCTCCCAAGGGTACAAGATCGTAGTTGAGGTAACAAGCTACTCGTCGAAGTCCAAGTGGTACTACTAGTGAGACAGATGTCTCACCTGCAAAACATAAATAAAGCAAATATGAGTACAAAGGTACTCAGCAAGACTTACATCAGATCCTATCATACATGCATTAGTATCAAGAAGGCAATGTGGGGTTTAGTTGCAGCAAGCCAGCTTTGACTCAGTGGCTATCCTGTTCTATGACTACGAGAAACTTCTTTGAGGTGAGGCAGCGCACATGAGTCCACTAATCACCACATCAATACACTACTATGGATTCATTCCCGTCTCT
>NC_053025.1:298535515-298570314 GCF_003073215.2 Triticum urartu
CCGCCATGTACATGTCATGTATCTCGGCAACCTTCAAGCGAAAGCCTAGCGAGGGTGTCGGCCACGACCTGACTAACCACACAAGACTCTAGTCCAGGTTAACCGCCTATTCAGGTTCCATCCGCAAGGAGATGCGGCCAGGGTGTCGCTCATGGCCCCAAACGATGTGAGCAGGATTCCCAAGCCCACCATCCGGGTGCCACTTGGTACACCGTGCCACTGTGCCTAGTCTGTGCCAAGCCCACCTGGCCGGGTGCCACTTGGTAGACTACTAACACTACCTACAAATACCAGAAACTAATTGCAACTCCTGGACAGAGACCAAGTTGGTTAATAAGTTGTGAGAGCTTGGAGCGCCCGGAGCCCAATGTGTGGTAGTAGCTAGTCATTGGACAACTTACACAAAACTCAGTTCTTAAGGACAGTCCCAATGAGACAACCCACCATGTACTTCTACATGGCCTCTCACCGCTACCTTTACCAAATCGTGTTCACACACTTAACTCTCAATATCAGAACATAGCACTGCACTCCAATTCATTCGCAATGAATCAGACCTGACATACTCTAAGCAATAGCAGGGAATGCATGGTAGGAACACAAAATGGCTCAGTCAACTCCTACACATGCTAGTGGGTTTCAACTATTTACTGTGGCAACAACAGGTCATGCAGAGGAATGGGTTCAACTACCGCAACATAAAGTAGCAGTTGAATCATTGTTGTCCTAATGCAATAAAAGAGAGCAGGAGCGAGAGGGTAGGATTGTATCGGAATGAACAAGTGGGTTTGCTTGCTGGGTAGATCAATAGGGGGGCACTGCTCCTCCGACAGGTACTCTGGATCGGTCTCCGGAGCAGGACCTATCGAGAAGGAACGGTGTCCGCAATCAATACACAAGCATATGCAACAATATGATGCAAGAACATGGCATGAACATGTGATGTTGTTTGAGCTAATGCAACTAGCATTCATTTGGTTGAAGTCCATTTATGCATCTCCAAAATAAGCTCTTATAAATGACATTCATGTGTTTTCACCTATACAGCAGGTATAAGTTGGTTTGTCATGCATGAAAATGATATAGATGGATAGATTGCATTTTTCTGATAATTTTTCATATATAAATTATTTCAATCTGAGCTACGGTTGAATTTCTATGAAGTTTAGAAGTTTATATCATTTTCTAGATTTTCTAGATTTATTTTTAAACCAGAAAATGATTAATTGCGTCGGCATGACAATGGTATGACGTCATCGAGTCAACCGCGGCTCACCAGGTCAAACCTGATGTGTGGGGTCCACACGTCAGTGTCACATTGTTAAACGGAGGGTTTTTTACTAATCTAATTAAAATTAGTGGCGTTGGGCCCATTGTCAGTGTCTTAGGGGTCTAGTTAGGTGGTGATTAGCCTTAAGCTAATCACCTGGCTGGTCAGGGCCGCACGTCAGGCCGGCAAGGTCATCGCCGGCGACCTCTGGACGCGGCGGTGTCCCCGCTGCAGGGCACGGGGGCGGCGGCTGAGAGCACCGGGGCGTAGCCCGTGCTCTCTCGCATCTAGGAGGGCCGGTGGGAGGAGCTGGGGTGGCCAGAGCTCGCCAGAGCGGAGCTCGGGGCGGCGGCCGGGGCATGGCTTCGAGCGGGAGCGAGCTACGGGGCACGGCAGGGGCTGCAGAAGGCCTCTACGGCCTCCTGGCGTCACTAGGAGCTCGGTGACGCGCGTGGTTGCGGGCTGCGGCGGCTAGCGCGACGGCGGCGACACAAACGGAGGCGAAGAGCTACGACCATGGAGGAGAACGAAGCTACGGCGAGCGGCAAGCCACGGGGTTAGGGGCAGGACGTGCAGGAGCTCATGTTGGTTCGGAAGGCGTGCTCAGCGGCTCGGGGCAGGCTCTAGAGTCGACGGAGCGGCGACGGCGATCTCAGGAGGCCGGTGATGAAGACGATGACGATGGTGGCGGTGCAGTGCGTCCCTGGTCGTGTGGGTCGTCGGAGCGGTCGGAGACGAGCAGGGGCGGCGTCTGGGCACGAAGCGAGGGCGAGGCCGTGGCGGTGGGCACGGCAACGGCGTGTGGCGGCGACAGGGGTGCTTGGGCATCGCGCGAGAGAGCGAGGGAGAGGAGAGGAATGGGCACATGAGAGTGTTGGGTTTCGGGTTCCGGCAGACCCTTGAGGTTCAAACACTGGGGTGCGCGCGGAGATCTCTCCCCTACTGATCTACGTCCGATCCTCTCGTGCGAAGTAAGATGAAAATGATGAGCAACACAAGAGACACGAGGTTTATACTGGTTCGGGCCACCGTTGTGGTGTAATGCCCTACTCCAGTGTGTGGTGTGGTGGATTGCCTCTGGGGCTGATGATGGCCAGTACAAGGAAAGAACAGCCTCGCGAGAGGTCTTCTTGAGCTGGTGCAATGAACTGCTAGGGTGAGTTCAGTCGCCTCTCTCTCTCTACTAGGGTTCTACTAGATTTTCAGCCGTCTCCTCCTTCTGTGGTGGCTAGCTCTATTTATAGAGGCCCTGGGCCTCTCCCCAAATAATTGAGCGGGAAGGGCACCAACAATTGGCCATTTCAAAGGGGAACATCTAGTACAAGTTATCCTGACCAAAGGTGGTCTTCGGCTGCCAAAAGCACTAGCGATGACGCCGTCTTGGGCTCCACGGTGACCTCCGTCCTGCCGTCCGGCTGGTCTTGGTCTCGTTGCACCGGAATGGTAACCTTTGCCTGATGCCTTGGCCTGTGCTTGCCCCCTTTGCACCAAAGGGGAAACAAGGACACTGTGCAGGCCGGCGCCCGCCTGGTCTCAATCGTCATGGCTTGCGTCACGGGTTCCTCGCGAGGTACCCATGCCTTGATCTCTTCGCTTCCTCGCGAGCCTGCCGGATGAGGCTGCCTCTGAGGAATCTTCCTGTCGTCCGCCCCGCGAGGCTTGGCCCCTCGCGAGGGTCTTGAGCTTGAGCTGATGAAGATGGGCCGCGCTGGGCCCCCGTTTGAGCCACGCCGCAGGCCGCAGGCAGGCAAGTCTGGGGACCCCCGTTCCCAGAACGCCGACAGTAGCCCCCGGGCCAAAGGCGCGCGCGGGCCTAGCTTAGCAGAGAAGCGAAGGGGCAAGAGCGAAGTGCCGCGGGCCCTAACATCCTGCGGCCTTGGGCGCCGCGTGGCGATTGATTGGACATGGGCGACTGCGCTTCCCCATGACGCCTCGACAACTGCCCGACTTGACAAGTCCCTGCATGCAAAGATATGGGTCACGATTACCTGAGGTCATGATGCCCGATGGTTGGCCTTCCCCGGCTATAAGTACGGGGCCGCGTGAGCTTCACCGGTTCACCCCTGTCCGTCACTCCTCCTCTTCTTCTTCCTCATCCTTGCTTCCTCTTGCACCAATGGCACCGATCCGCCGGTTTTCAGCTGTGGAGAAGGGAAAGGCCCCTAGAGAGGGTCCTCACCCCCTCCCGCCAAAGAAGCGGCCAATCCTTTGTCACCGGGACGAAGGCGCCTGGCAGGTGGTGTCGAGGCCGTGGTACGAGCGGCCACCACCTGGGTTTCCGCTGCCCTTGCACGCCCGCGTCGTATGCCCCAGGGGGGAGGGCGCCGAGCAACACCGACAGCGTCGCCGCCGACACCGTCCAGCGTGACTCCACCACCGGTGACGGCGTTACCGTGGAGTGATTCCTTCGCAACTTCCATCCTGTTTTATTCCTGCACATGCACCATGCCTCGCGGAGGTGTTAAAACTTGTGTTTGGCATTGTGGAACAATCTTATGGCTTGTAATATTTGCTTTGAGTTCCTGGAATTTGCATTTTCCTCTCCTACTTGTTTACGCTCTACGTCAGCAGGGCCCGGCCCCGCGCGTACCTCACCCAGCATTAACCCCGACCGAAAACCAAGGACAGGACTAAGGAGTGAGGGGCTACGTGCCAAGTTAGGCTCCTGAGTCGCGATGCTCAGGAGTCCCCCTTGACATGCGAGCAACAAGTAGGGAAGGGGGAGCGAAGGGTGGATTGATCGTTCTACGTCAGCAGGGCCCGGCCCCGCGCGTACCTCACCCAAGTTAGCTCCGACCGGAAACCAAGGACGGGACTAAGGAGTGAGGGGCTACGTGGCAAGTTAGGCTCCTGAGTCGCGATGCTCAGGAGTCCCCCTAGACTCTCAACCGGGTTTCGTACCTTGGCTCCACTTGGGGAGTGGCGCGCGATGACTAGGTCCAAGGGACCTGGCTGGGTGGCGTGCGCTCGGGCGAGGCCCGAGCGTAGCCCCCGTGTCCATCCCCCTCATGCGGCACTCCCGAGGGGAGGCGTTCCGATGGTTCCGGACACTGAGCACTGGGCTCCCTGAGGTTGGTACGGCCATGGGCCGCCCTCAGTTGTTTATCACCAGCGCGGAGCATAGCGCTTCCGTATGTGTACGGGCATAGCTGCTCCTCGGCAGTGTCGTCAGCCAGCGCGGAGCATGGTGCTTCCACTGGTGCGTGGGAGGGGGCTCCCCTCCGGGAGGAGCCCCCGGGGCATGTACAGCCCCTCCCTGACACGTGGCCGGCACGGTAGGGCTAGGAGAGGTGTATCTGGGCACCCGTGAGCCAGCGCGGGACTCACGAGGCCCCACCTCGAGGCGGGTTGCGCCTGGCTCTGGGCCTTTATCAACTGGTGTGTTCCTGCAGGGTTGTTAGAATGCAAATGCTCTACGTCCTCAGGTCCCGGCCCCCGAGCGAGCTCAGCCGCCGCTGGTATGACAGGTCGTGATGTCGTGGGTCAAGGCCAGGGGTGAGGGCTGGAGAGCCAGTACGAGCCCATGAGTCGCGATGCTCAGGCGCCCCCCTTTTAACGTGCAAGCACTTTGCACGACGACAAGCAGTAGGTGATAATTATGGGAATCAGATTAAGCGTGAAAGAACAACTTCATCCTAGGGTAAATGCTGGAAAAGCAACTGCCGCTGGGTCGGGCCCGAGCGGTGTGGGGATGATGCAGCCCGAGGGGCGCCCCCAACAGGGTAAGTAAAGAGCATAACCAAAATGGATACATGTCGCGGGGACGGACCCACGCGGCCTGGGAATGGTGCAGCCCTGTGGATGTTCCCAGCTGAAAGTAGAACTCTGAAAGATGTCACCTGGTGCTGTTGAATACGAAGTGATGCTGAGGAAGTGTGCGATGCGCGGTGAAGACATCGGCCCTCATGAGCCCCCAGGCCCAGGGGCCTCGGGAGGCTCTGGTGGCACGTGCAGGTCTTCGGGGATCATCGCCACCTCCTCCAGAACCGTGCGATGCCTAGCCTCCTGAGCCTCCAGAATGCTCCTCAATAGGCGCTGATGTGCGGTGACCACGCTCGGCAGGCCGAAGGGCATGCGAATGTAGCTGTGGGCTGGTCCCATGCGGCGCCCTACGGCCGAAGGCCATAGGCGCTCCTGGGACGCAGCTCGGTTGAGCCCTGGTACGTCGATGCAGACGCGCAGTCCTCCATTCTCGCCTGGATGTGGGGCCACGGCAGGTAAGCGGCGGCTGCTGCCGTGCATGACTTTGGACTCTTGTAGCTCTTGGGTGCTCCTTGCGATGAACTCCTGAGGGTTTTGTCTCCTTTGACTTGTACCTTTCTGATGGAAGCGTGCCTGAAAGCACCCCTCCAAGTGGTGCCCGAGCGCCTCCCTCACGACCTTGGCAAGGTCGGTGGCTCTCCAAGAGAGAGCCCCCGAGACCTGCATGAGGAGGGCGCTGGGTGCGCCTTCCTATGCGCGAGAGGGCGGCACTGCCTGATCGGGCGCGAATCCTGACGCAATACCTCCAGAGGTGCCTGCTTCCTTGTGGCTCTGGCCAGGTGAGGTCTTCTTCTTCTTGAGGGTCGCCTCAGGAGGCCCCCCGCTCCTGCGATCTGGGTCTTCGACTGCTGCGGCTTGGAACGCACGCTCGAGCGAGCACACTGCGTCCCTTTCTTCACAGGGTACGGTGATGACTCCACCGCTTCCTGGCATCTTGAGGACATTGTAACCATGGTGAGTCACTGCCATAAACTTGGCTAGGGATGGGTACCCGAGGATGGCGTTGTACGGCAGGCGGATGTGAGCGACGTCGAAGTCGATGAGCTCGGTGCGGTAGTTGTTGCGTTGCCCGAAGGTGACCGGAAGGCGAACCTGCCCAATTGGAACAGTGGAACCATCGGTGACTCCTGAGAAAGGCTTGGTCGGCTGAAGCTGGTCGTATGGCACTTGGAGATTGTCGAATGTCTCGACGGACAGGACGCTGAGTCCTGCCCCGCCATCGATGAGGATCCTGGTGACCTGCATGTTGCTGATGACTGGGGAGCAAAGCATCAGGAGGACTCCGGCCATTGCCGCACACTTGAGCTGGTCTGCGGAACTGAATGTGATCGCGCACGAAGACCACCTGAGAGGGCGCGTAGCCTGAAGCTTCGGAAGGACTGCATTCACCCCGCGAGCAAACTGCTTGAAGATGCGCTGTGAGGCTAGGGCCTGGGCGCTGCCCAAGATGCAAGCAATTGCACGCGGCTCTTGGAAGCCCCCAGCCCCAGCCCCATCGTCTTGGTGTTGGTCTTCGTTCCTCCTTGGTGGAGGCGGCAGAGGAGGGAGGCCTGCGTTGCCGTGGGGACGGTCCTCACGAGGCTGGTCCCTCCAGCCTCCCTCGCGAGGCTGGTCCTGCCAGCGGTCCTCGCGAGGGCGGTCACGCCATCCCTGGCGAAGGCCGCGGTCTTCCGATCGTCCACCGCCTCTTCCTCCTCCTCGGCCATAGCCCCTGTCGTTGCGCTCTGGGCGTCGACCGATTCGCCCATCTCGCACGGCTCTGAGCTCTTGACATTCCTTGGTGTTGTGGGTGTGGAGGTCCTGGTACACGCAGTACCATCCGCCCTTGGATGACTCAGGCTGATCCCTGCCTCGTTTGGTGTCCGGTTCCGCTGCTAGCACGGCAGCCCCCTTGCGCTTCACGTCCTTGGCCTTGAGCTTCTTTTCTCCCGGGTCGGCTGCCGGGAGCTCCAGGAGGGAGAGACGCCCTTCCTCAGCCCTGGCGCACTTGGTCGCCAAGTTGAACAGCTCCAGGGATGTGCACAGGTCTTCATGGAGTGCTAGCTCTTCCTTCATCTTGACGTCGTGCACGCCGTTGGAGAAGGCTGAGATGATGGCTTCTTCAGTCACCTTGGGGATCTTGAGGCGAGCGTAGTTGAAGCGCTGGATGTACTTCTACAGGGTTTCTCCTGGTTGTTGCTTGACGCGGCGCAGGTCGTTCACGGTCGGGGGCCGGTCGCGAGTGCCCTGGAAGTTGGCGATGAAGCGGGTGCACATCTCGCTCCAGGAGGAGATCGTGCCGGGAGCCAGGTTCAGCAGCCAGGTGCGGGCGCCGTCCTTGAGCGCCACGGGGAACCAATTCTCCATGACCTTCTCGTCTCTGTTGGCGGCTACGATGCCCAGCTCGTAGAGCTGCAGGAACTCCGCGGGGTCCGCTGTGCCATCGTAGCGGGGAGGGAGGTCAGGCTTGAACTTTCCTGGCCATGTGACGCCGCACAGCTCTGGGGTGAAGGCGAGGCAGCCCGCCGTATCCACCGGCGCCCTTTACTGGTGCTGGACTCGTTCTTGCGGGTCACCACACGCCGCCACTGGGAGCAGCGCGGGGTTTTGTCATGGAGGCGCTGGGGCACGATCTTGGCGCACCGGCGCTGGGAGCGCGCGAGCACCTTCTCGGGGACGTGGGATCTCTTGGCAGCTCCCTTCTTGCCGCGCAGGCGCCCGACGTGGAGGGTCTTGCCCTGGGGCTGCGCGCCTTGGAGCCAAGGCACCTTCTTGGGGAGGAGGCGGCGGAGGCGCCTCCTGATCCTCGCCCCCCGCACGGGACAGAGGGCGACGCAGTGAGAGGGACCGCAAGGGGGAGCCCCCTGCGGCACTAACGAGCTCGGTGATGCGGGCGAGCTAGTCCTCGTAGAGGTCATCGACAGGGCGAAAGTGCAGGAGCTCCCGCGCCAAGAGCAGTGAGGCGTGCGCATCCATGGGTGCGCGACGGGCATGGGACGACGAGCCAGCTGAAGTCAGCGACGTGGTCGCGGTGCGGCCATCCCGCCGCACCGAGGGGTGCTGGGACGAGGCCTGCTGCTCGTTCCCTGCCGGGCCGGTGGCAGCGTTGGCAGCGGGCGACGGGGAACGACGATGGGGCCCGCCGACGGGCGCCGTCTGGGCAACGTGAGCGGCATGAGCAGCCCGGCGCTCGGCGCGAGCCCGACGAGCGTCAGCCATGGACACGACGGAAGATCACACGCGAACAGCGGAAGGAAGATTCCGGCGCACCCCTACCTGGCGCGCCAAATGTCGGGTTTCGGGTTCAGGCAGACCCTTGAGGTTCGAACACTGGGGTGCGCGCGGAGATCTCTCCCCTACCGATCTACATCCGATCCTCTCATGCGAACTAAGATGAAAATGATGAACAACACAAGAGACACGAGGTTTATACTGGTTCGGGCCACCGTTGTGGTGTAATACCCTACTCCAGTGTGTGGTGTGGTGGATTGCCTCTGGGGCTGATGATGGATAGTACAAGGAAAGAACAGCCTCACGAGAGGTGTTCTTGAGCTGGTGCGATGAACTGCTAGGGTGAGTTCAGTTGCCTCTCTCTCTCTACTAGGGTTCTACTAGATTTTCAACTGTCTCCTCCTTCTGTGGTTGCTAGCTCTATTTATAGAGGCCCTGGGCCTCTCCCCAAATAATTGAGCGCGAAGGGCGCCAACAATTGGCCATTTTGAAGGGGAACATCTAGTACAAGTTATCCTGACCAAAGGTGGTCTTTGGCTGCCAAAAGCACTGGCGATGACGCCGTCTTGGGCTCCACGTGACCTCCGTCCTGCCGTCCGACTGGTCTTGGTCTCGTTGCACCGGAATGGTAACCTTTGCCTGATGCCTTGTCTTGTGCTTGCCCCCTTTGCACCAAAGGGGAAACAAGGACACTGTGCAGGCCGACGCCCGCCTGGCGCCCGCCTGGTCTCAGTCGTCATGGCTTTCGTCATGGGTTCCTCGCGAGGTACCCCTGCCTTGATCTCTCCGCTTCCTCGAGAGCCTGCCGGATGAGGCTGCCTCTGAGGAAGCTTCCTGTCGTCTGCCCCGCGAGGCTTGGCCCCTCACGAGGGTCTTGAGCTTGAGCTGATGAAGATGGGCCGCGCTGGGCCCCCGCTTGAGCCACGCCGCAGACCGCGGGCAGGCAAGTCTGGGGACCCCCGTTCCCAGAACACCCACAGAGAGTGAGAGGGGTACGGGGCGGCACGTGGCATCGCGCGGGGCATCCAGAGCGACGAGGGGGGAGGACAGGCAGGCAGGAGGTGGCCGGACGCGTGTGTGCGCGCCACGGGCACACGTCCCTGTCCTCCTGGCGCGGTGGAGACGACGACTGGCGCTGGCCAGTCGGCTGGGCCGGCATGTTGGGCCACTGGGACGCACAGTGCCCGGCTGCACAGGTAAGTGGCCCAGGTAAGTTCCTTTTTAATTCTGTTTTCTGTTTTCTATTTTCTGACATTTGTTTCTTCTTTAAAAATAATACTAAACTAATTTATTTTCTTATGCCAATTTTTGTAGGAGTTAGTGGTATTATTCCAGAGATCCTCATCAACTAGCATAATTTTTGGACAATATTATATATATAACAATATATATCCAAACCAAATAATTACTACATTAATTCCAAATGCCCAAAATAAATATCTATGAGCTCCTGAAAATATTGGTTTGAATTTTAACTCTGACCAATATTTTTAGAGAGTAACATGAACATTTTCTTGGACCTTTTTGGAGCAATTTTTCTGGGTCATTTCCAGAAATGATTTCTGAGGGTTTCACAAATCCCCATTTCAATTTTAATGAAACTTAAACATGATGCACACATGACTAGCTAGTCTAGGTCATACCAGAACTAGGGATGTGACAACTCGCCCCCACTCGAAAGAATCTCGCCCCGAGATTCACGAGTCGGTGGAAAGAAAGTGGGGTACTCAAGTCGAAGACGATCTACTCGCTCCCAAGTAGCTTCTCTCTCGGAATGATGAGACCACTGAACCTTGATAAACTTGATGTTATGACGTCGAGTGACACGCTCTGCTTGATCCAGAATGTGAACGGGGTACTCTCGATAAGTGAGGTTATCTTGGAGATCAAGCGTTTCGTGTTCCACTTCACGGATAGAATCCGAGAAGCAACGCCTGAGTTGAGAGACGTGGAAGACATCATGAACTCGAGAAAGATGTGGGGGTAGGTTCAACTGGTAGGCAACCTCTCCTCATTTAGAGAGAATGCGAAAAGGACCAATGTAACGAGGAGCCAACTTGCCCTTGATGCCGAAACGATGGGTACCCTTTAAAGGAGTAACCCGAAGGTAAGCCCTGTCGCCAACTTCATAAGCCACTTCCTTATGACGACGGTCATACTAGCTCTTTTGATGAGATTGGGCTATTTTCAAATTCTCACGAAGATGCGAACTTGCTCTTTTGCCTCCTGGATCATGTCCGGTCCAAAGAATTGTCTTTCACTGGTTTCTGACCAGTTCAAAGGTGTTTGACATCTTTGTCCATACAGAATCTCAGAAGGAGCTTTCTTGAGGCTGGATTGGTGGCTATTGTTATAAGCAAATTCAGCGAAAGGAAGACACTTCTCCCAATCCATACCGAATGAGATAACACAAGCTCTAAGCATGTTTTCGAGAATTTGGTTGACCCGTTCCACCTGACCACTTGACTGAGGGTGGAAAGCGGTACTGAAAGAAAGATGGGTTCCCATGGCAGTCTGGAAACTCTCCCAGAAATGAGAAGTGAAAAGACTACCATGGTCTGAATTGATCTCTAGTGGAACACCATGAAGTGAAACTATTCGATATATAAGTCAGCGAGCTGACTAGCGGTGATATTCTCTTGAACGGGTAGGAAGTGAGCCACTTTGGAAACACTATCAATGACTACGAAGATAGCATTATTCCCTCTCTTGGTCCTGGGAAAGCCGGTGATGAAGTCCATACCAAATTTATCCCATTTCCACTCAAGAATAGGTAAAGGCTGAAGGGTGCCAGCAGGCCTCTGATGTTCTGCCTTAACGCGACGACAAACATCATAGTTAGCAATGAACTCTGCGATTTCTCTCTTCATCCTGGTCCACCAGAACCTCTGGCATAGGTCCTGATACATCTTAGTACTACCGGGATGAATCATGAGAGGAGATTCATGAGCCTCCTTAAGGATCAGTTGCCGAAGATGTTGATTCTTGGGAACTACCAAGCGGTTCTCAAAGAAAACAACACCTCGATCATCCATAGAGAAAAAACCAACAATCCCCTTATTAATGTTTCTCTTGATCCGGGAAATTCCCGTGTCCTGCTTCTGAGCAGAGATGATCTGATCCACAAGGGTAGGTTTTGCCACCAAGGTAGAAAGGAATCCGTGAGGAGCAATGTGAAGGTTGAGCTTACATAATTCCTCATGGAGAAGTGGTTGGCCCTGTTGCAACATGAGATTGCTGCAATAGGACTTATGACTTAGTGCATCAGCCATGACATTGGCCTTGCCTGGGGTGTAGGTAATCCCTAAGTCGTAATCTGATATCAACTCCAACCAACGTCTTTGCCTAAGGTTCAAATCTGGTTGGGTGAAGATATACTTGAAACTCTGGTGATCGGTGTAAATATCGCAACGCTTACCAAGAAGGTAATGTCGCCATGTCTTAAGTGCATAGACTATGGCTGCAAGCTCTAGATCATGTGTAGGATAATTCTCCTCATGTGGATGCAACTATCAAGATGCATAGGCAATCACATGACGATCCTGCATAAGAATGCAACCTAGTCCCTGTCATGAGGCATCACAATAGATAATAAAGTCCTTAGTGAAATCCGGTGGCACAAGTATGGGAGCAGAAGTCAGGCGTCTTTTCAGTTCCTGAAAACTATGCTCACACTGTGGGGACCACTCAAACTTTTTATCTTTCTTGAGAAGTTCCGTGAGAGGTTTGGCCACTTTGGAGAAGTTTTCAACAAAGCGTCAATAGTAACTGGCTAGGCCAAGGAATCTCCTAACTTGTTTAACTGATTCAGGTGGAGTCCAATCAAGAACGGCTTGAACTCTCTCGGGATTGACAGCAATGCCCTTACCATATATCACATGGCCCAGGTAGGTCACTTCTGGCAACCAAAATTCGCACTTGGAGAACTTGGCATAAAGGCGGTGCTCTCTAAGTTTCTCTAACACAAGTCTAAGATGTTCGGCTGCTCTTCCTCGTTCTTCGAGTAAATAAGAATATCATCGAGGTAAACCACGACGAACTTATCTAAGTACTCCATGAAGATCGAGTTCATCAAGCGGGAGAATGTAGCTGGAGCATTGGTTAGACCAAAGGACATGATGGTGTACTTATACTGGCCATAACGAGTGCAAAAGCCGTCTTAGGAATGTCCCCATTTCTGATCTTAATTTGGTGGTAGCCTAACCTCAAATCCATCTTTGAAAAGACTGAGGATCCAGCAAGCTGATCATACAGGTCATTGATCCTGGGGAGCGGATACTTGTTCTTTATCATGACCAAATTAATGGGACGATAATCTACAACCATTTGGTCCGTACCATCCTTCTTCTTGACGAAGAGGATGGGGCAAGCCCATGGAGAAGAAATAGGACGGATGAAACCCTTTTGCAAGGACTCATCAAGTTGTTTCTTAAGCTTAGCTAGCTCTAAGGGTGCCATCTTGTAAGGTCTCCTAGAAATTGGGGCGGTTCCTGGGATAAGATCTATGACAAACTCTACATTTCTATCAGGTGGAATACCTGGCAGTTCCTCAGGAAAGAAATCCGGAAAGTCACGGACTACCGGGATATCCTCAAGGCCTAGAAGAGGGCTGGCATTAAGAGAATAGAGATGACGCTTTGCAACTCTAGTGGAGACAGTGACTATCTTTCCAGATGGGTGTGTAAGCTGAACAGACCATGTGTAACAATCAATCTTGGCATAATGAGCTTTCATCCAGTCCATACCCAAGATGATGTTAATATCTGTAGACTTGAGGGCTATAAGTGATGCAAGGAATACAAGTCTGTCAACGAGAATTTCATTACCGTGGCTTACACTAGAAGCTTTCCATTTGGATCCAGGAGTTTGAATGACTAGTGGAGAGGGGATATCACAAAATGAAATGTTGTGCAAGTTAGCATAGCTTTTAGAAATGAAGGAGTGAGATGCTCCAGTATCGGACAGAACTGATGTTGGATGGAAGTTGACAAGGAGTGTACCAAGAACGACATCTGGATCATCATGAGCGTCTTCAGCTGAGACGTGATGCACATGTCCACGTTCAGTGGAAGCTGACTTGACATTGATCATCTTGCATGATGGCTTACCACGAAGAACAGACTCCTCGGGCTGGGGTGGAGCATAGTTGGCTTGAGAGCAGTCACGTGCATAGTGTCCTGGCTCTCCACATGTGAAGCAAATCCCTGAAGTAGGACTTGGACCCGCATTGACAAGCAGTCTACCAATAGGCCTGGGTGGAGCATACAACTTAACTGGGGGAGGTACCACATAAGATGGCCTCGATGAACAACCGGGTGGAAGAGCAGAGTTCGGAACCCAAATTCGACACTTCTGAGAACTAGAACCGGAGGAAGAACCCAAGTCACGGGTGTGCTTACGAGACTCCTCGTAAGTGAACTGAGCTGTCTCTGCATTAATGGCCTTGTTCACAAGAGCCTAGAATGTATTGCAATGGTGCAAGTGAAGATCACGACGCAACTTGGGGTTGAGACCCTTCCGGAACCTAGCCTGCTTCTTGGCGTCTGTGGACACCTCCTCTGTAGTAGCGGGCGAGGTTCTCAAACTCTCTACTGTAAGCATCAACATCCATCTTATCCTGGGTGAAACTATGGAACTCTTCTCTCTTGCGGTCAATGAGAGCCGGAGGAATGTGATGCTCGCGAAAAGCCTTAGTGAAATCTCTCCAGGTGGGTACCTGGCCAGCTGGAAGCATAGCCTCATAGTTCTACCACCAAATGCTAGCAGGACCTTGCAGGTGATAAGCAGCATAGGTGACCTTATCACCTTCAGCTACGTTCACATAACGCAAGTTGATAGTGATACTACGGAGCCAGTCATCAGCATCGAGTGGCTCAATGGAATGATGGAAGGTAGGAGGTTTCAGGCCAATGAAGTCATGAATGGACGCAGACTCTTTGTACTGATGGGCAGTGTTCTCCTCAATACGTGCTAACAGGCGGTTAGACTCACGCTTGTTCCTCTCCATCTCTAACATGAACTCTGCCAATGAAGGTTGGTCGGGAGGATCCTCATCCCTACCATCTCCATGGTTCCGGCTACGAGCAACAGAACTTCGGTTAACTGACGACATCCTGAAGAACCAACCAAGGAAACAAGGATGGATTCAGCATCATCATAAGGATGTAGAATATAATACAAGGAAAATACCATCTCTTGAACTCCTAGGACAATTCCAGCAGCATAACGGCAGTAAAATGCTCAAAATGAGACATCCTGCAAACGATGAGGTAGTACCATACTCAACATCATCACTCAAGGTTCTGTGATCGTACTAAACAGACTACACCGGAAGTACTTGAAACTGGAATATGACTCTGATCAACCAACCCTAAGAGGCTATGGAGTAGTAACTCGTGATCTTGATAGACGGAAGAGAAAGCCTAGTTCCTTAACCCCGTAGGAAAGATAGGATGACTCGGATCAGAAGGCATGAGGTATAAGGAGTAAAAAGAGCCTTACGTTCCCTTCCACAATCAATTCCCTTATATAACTAAAGAATTTCTAGACTCAACTTCGACCAGTTTGGCTTGGTGATCCTACAGGCAGTCAGGCTCTGATACCAAAGCTGTCGGGACCCCGATTCTAAGTCACACTGATCTAGCATGTAACATGTCATATCACTTTGCGGCCTCACGCATGGTATTCCTACGGGTGTCGCCTTACCTGGCCCAGGACCGTTTGTGCCTTTTGGCTCATGTATATGATAGTGTCGCTAGCATCCATATGACAGAGAACCCGGGCTGACATGACTAGTCGTGAACCCAAAGTGGCACTAACTTACGGGGACGGGCATACATGAAACAACATCGAGCATGTCGGTCATCAGTGTGTGAATCCGGGCTGTAGCAACTGGGCTAACAGGACTCCAGGAATCCGGGCTGTAGCAGGCTAGCAGGACTCCGGAAGTCACTTCGTGACATTGCCCCGAAGGGACAGACACAGGAACGATGTCAATCACATGCCGGCCAGTCTAAGTGTTCCGGAGCAGTAGTGCTGGCTATCAGGACTCCGGTGAACCGGGCTGTAGCAGACTACCATGGCTTAGTGGAAGCACCAGACTACATTTCCCCATAAGATAGGCTACCAGGGATAGACAACTAGGTTGTCGGATCCCACACATAGCAATACACGTCACACGTACGCATAACATGCAAGTATGTGCTGTACAACATGGCATAACAACATAACTCAAACTCATATAGATAAAGGCCCAGAAGGGCCACATAGCATTTAATACAAAGAGGGGTCTCATGACCCATGATTCAGAGCATACAAGCAACGGAAGCATTACATGTCTGAGTACATACAACTACAAAAGAAAAGGCTGAGAATCCTAACTATCTACAAGACCCTCCCAAGGGTACAAGATCGTAGCTGAGGTAACAAGCTACTCGTCGAAGTCCATGAGGAACTACTAGTGGAACCGAGGTATCCTCTACAAAACATAAATAAAGCAAACGTGAGTACAAAGGTACTCAGCAAGACTTACATCAGATCCTATCATACATGCATTAGTATCAAAAGGCAAGGTGGGGTTTAGTTGCAGCAAGCTAGCTTTGACTCAGTGGCTATCCTATTCTACGACTAGAAGTAACTTCTTTGAGGTGAGAAAGCGCACACGAGTCCACTAATCACCACATCAATAAACTACTATGGATTCATTCCCATCTTCCTACGAGAAGGCCATCCACAGCACTCACACTTGTCTTGAGCATTTTAGAGTATCCAATTTAAGTTGTCTATGTACCACGTAAGCATCCAAGAAGTCCATAACCGTGGACCCGGCTATTCGAATAGATTATGATAACCCTGCAGGGGTGTACTTCTTCACACACGCTCTCGCCACTTGCCGCCATGTACATGTCATGTATCTCGTCAACCTTCAAGCGGAAGCCTGGTGAGGGTGTCGGCCACGACCTGACTAACCACACAAGACTCTAGTCCAGGTTTATCGCCTATTCAGGTTCCATCCGCAAGGAGATCTGGCCGGGGTGTCGCTCACGGCCCCAAACGATGTCAGCAGGGTTCCCAAGCCCACCATCCGGGTGCCACTTGGTACACTGTGCCACTGTGCCTAGTCTGTCCCAAGCACACCTGGCCGGGTGCCACTTGGTAGACTACTAACACTACCTACAAACACCAGAAACTAATTGCAACTCCTGGACAGAGACCAAGTCGGTTAATAAGTCGAGAGAGCTTGGAGCGCGTGGAGCCCAATGTGTGGTAGTAGCTAGTCATTGGACAACTTACACAGAACTCAGTTCTTAAGGACGGTCCCAATGAGACAACCCACCATGTACTCCTACATGGCCTCTCACTGCTACCTTTACCAAATCGTGTTCACACACTTAACTCTCAACCTCAGAACATAGCACTACACTCCAATTCATTCCCAATGAATCAGACCTGACATACCCTAAGCAATAGCAGGCAATGCATAGTAGGAACACAACATGGCTCAATCAACTCCTACACATGCTAGTGGGTTTCAACTATTTACTATGGCAACGACAGGTCATGCAGAGGAATGGGTTCAACTACCGCAGCATAAAGTAGCAGTTGAATCGTTGTTGTCCTAATGCAATAAAAGAGAGCAGGAGTGAGAGGGTAGGATTGTATCAGAATGAACAAGGGTGTTTGCTTGCCTGGTAGATCAACAGGGGGGCACTGCTCCTCTGACAGGTACTCTGGATCGGTCTCCGGAGCAGGACCTATCGAGAAGGAATGGTGTCGCCAATCAATACACAAGCATATGCAACAATATGATGCATGAACATGGCATGAAGATGTGATGTTGTTTGAGCTAATGCAACTAGCATTCATTTGGTTGAAGTCCATTTGAACCAAAGGTTCAAATGCATCTCCAAAATAAGCTCTTATAAATGCCATTCATGTGTTTTCACCTATACAGCAGGTATAAGTTGGTATGTCATGCATGAAAATGGTACATATGGATAGATTGCATTTTTCTGATAATTTTTCATATATAAATTATTTCAATCTGAGCTATGGTTGAATTTCTATGAATTTTAGAAGTTTATATCATTTTCTGGATTCTCCTGATTTATTTTTAAACCAGAAAATGATTAATTGCATCAGCATGACAGTGGTATGTTGTCAGCGAGTCAACCGCGGCTGACCAGGTCAAACCTGACATGTGGGGTCCACGTGTTAGTGTCACGGTGTTAAATGGAGGTTTTTTTACTAATCTAATTAAAATTAGTGGCGTTGGGCCCATTGTCAGTGTCTCAGGGGTTTAGTTAGGTGGTGATTAGCCTTAAGCTAATCACCTGGCAGGTTGGGCCCGCATGTTAGGCCGGCGAGGTCATCGCCGTCGACCTCTGGACACGACGGTGTCCACGCTGTAGGGCACGGGGGCGGCGGCTATGAGCACCAGGGCGTAGCCTGTGCTCTCTCGCATCTAGGAGGGCAGGTGGGAGGAGCTGGGGTGGCCGGAGCTCGCCGGAGCGGAGCTCGGGGCGGCGGCCGGGGCACGGCTTCGAGCGGGAGCGAGCTACGGGGCACGGCAGGGGCTGCAGAAGGCCTCTATGGCCTCCTGGCATCACCAGGAGCTCGGTGACGCGCATGGTTGCGGGCTGCAGCAGCTAGCGCGACGGTGACGACACGGACGGCGACGAAGAGCTACGGCCATGGCGGGGAATGAAGCTACGGCGAGCGGCAAGCCACGGGGTTAGGGGCAGGACGTGCAGGAGCTCACGTTGGTTCGGAAGGCGTGCTCAGCGGCTCGGGGGAGGCTCTGGAGTCGACGGAGCAGCGACGGCGATCTCGGGAGGCCGGTGGTGAAGACATCGGCGATGGTGGCGGTGCAGTGCATCCCTGGTCGCGTGGGTTATCGGAGCGGTCGGAGACGAGCAGGCGGAGCGTCTGGGCACGAAGCGAGGGCGAGGCCGTGGTGGTGGGCGCGGCAACAGCGTGCGGCGGCGACGGGGGTGCTCGGGCGTCGCGCGAGAGAGCGATGGAGAGGAGAGGAATGGGCACGGGAGAGTGAGAGGGGTACGGGGCAGCGCGTGGCGTCGCACGGGGCATCCAAAGCGATGAGGGGGAGGACAGGCAGGCAGGAGGTAGCCAGACGCGTGTGTGCACGCCGCAGGCGCACGTCCCTGTCCTCCTAGCGCAGTGGAGACGA
Source organism: Triticum urartu (assembly GCF_003073215.2). Taxonomy (NCBI): domain Eukaryota; kingdom Viridiplantae; phylum Streptophyta; class Magnoliopsida; order Poales; family Poaceae; genus Triticum; species Triticum urartu. The sequence continues at coordinate 298,553,947 of NC_053025.1, forward strand.
CGACTGGCGCTGGCCAGTCGGCTGGGCCGGCCTGTTGGGCCACTTGGCTGCACAATGCCCGACTGCACATGTAAGTGGCCCAGGTAAGCTCCTTTTTAATTCTGTTTTCTGTTTTCTATTTTCTGACATTTGTTTCTGCTTTAAAAATAATACTAAACTAATTTATTTTCTTATGCCAATTTTTGTAGGAGTTAGTGGTATTATTCCAGAGCTCCTCATCAACTAGCATAATTTTTGGACAATATTATATATATACCATTATATATCCAAACCAAATAATTACTCCATTAATTCCAAATGCCCAAAATAAATATCTATGAGCTCCTAAAAATATTGGTTTGAATTTTAACTCTCACCAATATTTTTAGAAAGTAACATGAACATTTTCTTGGACCTTTCTGGAGCAATTTTTTTCTTGGTCATTTCCAGAAATGATTTCTGAGGGTTTCACAAATCCCCATTTCAACTTTAATGAAATTTAAACATGATGCACACATGACTAGTTAGTCTAGGTCATACCAGAACTAGGGGTGTGACACAAGGCCTCCACCACCTCATGACGCTGATGAGTCATCCCTTAAGACACCTGACTCTTATCCCGAAGAAAAGGCCAAGCGCCTCAAGAATGCTGAAAAGAGAGCCAAGAAGGCTGAAACGGAGCAGGAAAGAGAAGAAGAAAACCGTCGTCTCATCTGTCGGATGTGGGGTTCCCGCAAACCCTTAAGGTTCGAACACTGGGGTGTGCGTGAAGTCTTTCCTTCTTACCGATCTACGCCCTAGCTCGCTAAGATCTCGCAGATGAACTCGACGAACTCGCAACACAGAAAGACACGAAGTTTATACTGGTTCGGGCCACTGTTGTGGTGTAATACCCTACTCCAGTGTGGCGGTGGTGGATTGCCTCTAGGGCTGATGATGAACAGTACAAGGGAAGAACAACCTCCTGAGGTTGAGGTGTTCTTGTGAGTAGACTCTTGATCGGGTTGGATCAAGCTAAGATGAGATGCCTCTACTATGGTGGCTAGCTCTACTTATATAGGCCCTGGTCCTCTTCCCAAATATCGAGCGGGAAGGGAGCCAACAACAGCGGGCCAATTTGAAGGGGGAAATCTACTACAAGCTATCCTGACAAAAGTGGTCTTCGCCTGCGAAAAGCTCTGGTGGTGACGCTGAGGGAGTCCTGGATTAGGGGGTCTCCGGACAGCCGGACTATATCCTTTGGCTGGACTGTTGGACTATGAAGATACAAGATTGAAGACTTCGTCCCGTGTCCGGATGGGACTCTCCTTGGCGTGGAAGGCAAGCTAGGCAATACAGATATGTAGATCTCCTCCCTTGTAACCGACCTTGTGTAACCCTAGCCCCCTCCGGTGTCTATATAAACCGGAGGGTTTAGTCCGTAGGAAAACATACAATCATACCATAGGCTAGCTTCTAGGGTTAGCCTCTATGATCTCGTGGTAGATCAACTCTTGTAATACTCATATCATCAAGAACAATCAAGCAGGAAGTAGGGTATTACCTCCATCAAGAGGGCCCGAACCTGGGTAAACATCGTGTCCCCTGCCTCCTGTTACCATCCGCCTTAAACGCACAGTTCGGGACCCCCTACCCGAGATCCGCTGGTTTTGACACTGACATTGGTGCTTTCATTGAGAGTTCCAATATGTCGTCACCATAAGGCTTGATGGCTCCTTCGATCATCGGTAGCGATGCGGTCCAGGGTGAGGTTCTCCTCCCCGGGCAGATCTTTGTATTCGGCAGCTTCGCACTACAGACCAATTCGCTTGGCCATCTGGAGCAGATCGAGAGCTATGCCCCTGGCCATCAGGTCTGATTCGGAAACTTGAACTACACGGCCGATATCCTTGGAGACTTGATCTTCAACAAATTCAAGCCCATGTCAGGTGTGCCGCACAGTCACGACGAGCATGACATAACTCTGCCGTCGGACAATATTCGGGAGATCGCATCTGCAACTACTTCGGCCGTCAATCCGGAGCAAATCACGCCATCCGAGAGCGGAGGGATAGACCCCGCCACGGAGGCCACTCTCTCAGCTGCGATAGAGCCAGACGCTGACTTCACCCCTTACAAGAGCCGTGTTGCCGAACCACTGGATTCACCCCCGGCCACGGACTCCGAGCCGCTTATATCCGTGCCCGTCGAACCCGACTGGGCGCCGATCATCGAGTTCACCTCCGCGAATATCTTTCAGCACTCGCCTTTCGGTGATGTGCTAAATTCATTAAGGTCTCTCTCCCTGTCAGGAGAACCTTGGCCGAACTATGTTCGGCTAGAATGGGACGATGCAGACGATGAAGAAATTCGCTGCCCACCCACCACCCACTTGGTAGCCACTGTCAACGACTTAACCAACATGCTTAACTTCGACTCCATGAACGAAGATGCAGGAGACGAACAGGAACCAGCGCCCATAGGGCGCCGGCCAACCACTTCATCACATGACATATACATGGTGGATACACCCAAAGAGGGCAATGGCAAAGAGACAGCGGAGGATGCCCCCTCCAAGCAACCCAAGCGCCAACGTCAGCGGCGCCGCTCTAAGTCCCGCTATAGCAAAAACAGCGATAATAGCGCAAGAGGAAATAACAGTCCAGTCGACTCTAGAAGGAACGACGACTGCACCGCCCCGGTGGTAGAGCACGACGAAGATGCAAACGGCGAACATAGCGCGGATCCGGCGTCCGAACACGAAGACGCCAAGGATAAACCTCATCAAACCCCATCCCGGGAGGAAAATAGTCCGGACGAAGAGGCACATATCATCCCGGAAACACACTTGGAGCAAGAGAACCCCGCAGAAGGCTTATTGCCACAATGAGGAGCCTGAAGAAGCAGAAGCAAAGGCTTAAGGCCGCACAAGATACGCTCAACAACAGGTGGAACAAAGTGCTCGACAACGAAACAAAGTATGGTGGAAGTTACCACACAAATAGCTATCCAAAGTGCAAGCTATTACCCTAATTCGACGATGAGGCCTTAGAGCCCACGCAACGGAAAAATGACACGGCCAACCGTCCGGATCCACCACCTTGTGACCGCGATAGAGCGGCCAACAAAGTCGCACATAAGTCGACACACGATCTACGTGAGAACTTGCGCCAAAAATCCGGTGCGACGAGATCCATCTACGGATCTAGGAACCGCGCTCCGACACAAAATCAAAACCGAATACTGCAACCATCCGAACGCCATGGCATGTCCCAATACAGGGGCGCCGCACACCCCTTATGTTTCACAGATGAGGTGCTGGATCATGAATTCTGTAAGTGCATCTAGTGCCACCCCTAGTTGGTTTTGGAGTATTGACGGCAAACCTAGTTGAGGGACTAATGTGTTTGTGAGAATTGCAGGATAACACAGGTAGAAGTCCCTCATTGATTCGGTTTCACTACCAGAGATGACCCCTAAAAATGTACGAAGACATTGAAGACAATGGTGGTTTATGAAGATATTCACATTGAAGACTATGACATGAGAAGACTCCCTATGAAGCTTATGGAACTCGAAGACTTAGATCCTTCGTAGTTTTACTTCATTTATGTTGTGTCATAGGAACCACCGTACTGTTAAGTGGGGTCCAGGAGAACCAGTCAGAATTACTGAAGTGATGCCTAAATCAAAAACCTATGTCTTCGAGCGAAGACAATGAGAGCGAATCTTGTCCAGAGCCGGACAAGTCAGCTTTGCTTGTAGCCCAAGTAAAGTTGCCATGAGAGTTTGAAATCTGACCGTTGAGACACGTGTCAGTTCCTTAGTGACCCAGGGTCATTTCGGACAAATCAGGTCGGGTTGCCAAGTGGCTATAAATAGCCCACCCCCACAACCATAAACGGTTGGCTGCTCAGATTTCAGTGCACGGCTTTTGTCGTTTGAGAGCAACCCACCTCGAAGCCTTTGAAAGAAAATTCCTAGTGAGGAGAAAAGCCCTAACCACCCAGAGCCAGAGTAAATTGGGCATCACTTAAGTCTTCATGTCTGAGTGATCTGAAGACTTATTACACTTGAGGACCGTGCATCCTCCAGACGGTTAGGCGTCGCGTTCTGAGCATCCAAGAGAAATTGTGGATTGCCGGTGAACGAAGTCTGTGAAGGTTTGGGAGTCTACCTTGAAGACTTACCAGAGTGATTGGGCGAGGACTAAGTGACCTTAGCTCAAGGAGATTACGGTGAGGACTGGGTGTCCTGAACTGTGTGTTCAGGACTGGGTGTCCGGGACTGTGTGTCCTTTGGTTTAAATACCTAGCCGCTCCAACCAGACGTACAGTTGTCACAGCAACTGGAACTGGTCCAACAAATTATTGTCTTCAACGTGTCACTGGTTTCATCTTCACTTCCTTTCACTTACTGTTATTCATTGTGAAGCCATTGCATGCTTGCTCTATCTTTTGTCTTCACAACGTAACTATATGAGTTGTTTGGCTTCATAACTTCTTCCTGCCTGATCCTTATTACACTGAAGCTGTTTGTCACTGTGCTTTCACTATATTGAATATTTGACCATGGCTTGCCTTGTGTGATCTAACTTCCGCTGCACAGTAATAGGCATAATCTTCACTGTTTGTCTTCATAACTCCCAAGTTTTGAAGACTTTCATAAAAATCGCCTATTCACCCCCCCTCTAGTCGATATAACGCATTTTCAATTGGTATCAGAGCAAGGTGCTCCCTTGTTCTGTGTGATTCGGTTTAACCACCTGGAGTTTTAGCTATGTCGACTGCAGGGATAATCAAAGTCTCCGCTGCTTGCCCCGTCTTTGATGGAACTGAATATCCCTACTGGAAGAATAAGATGCGAATGCATCTTGAAGCCATTGATGTCGACCTATGGTATGTCGTCGAGAATGGCGTTCCCAAGGCTGGAGAAGGTGTCACTGCTGCTAATGTCAAGAAATTCGTTCAACTGGACTCTACTGCCAAGAATATCATCTGTGGTCATCTGACCAAAGGACAGTATGGCCGTGTGAGTGCCTTGAAGACATCCAAACTGGTCTGGGACTGGCTCTCCAAAGTTAATGAAGGCATCTCAACCCAGAGAGATCAAACAATCAGTGTCCTTCGCAATCTCTTCAACCGCTTCAAGCGAAATGACAATGAGAATGTCCAGCACACATTTGACAGACTCACTGACATCACAAACGAGCTTCAAGCCCTCGGCGCCACTGAAATCACCAAACATGAAATCGTCAAGACGCTGCTGAGATCACTTGATAGTTCGTTTGACATCCTGGCCCTGATGATTCAAGAACGTCCTGATTTCAAAACACTCGATCCGTCTGACATACTTGAGAGGCTCAACACACACGAGTTTCAGCTTTCTGAGAAAAGAGATATCTACGGTCCAAACTATGGGCGAACTCGCGCCTTGAAGGCAAAAGATGTCTCCTCATCTGAAGAAGAATCTGACTGCAGTTCTGATGATCCTGAATACATTGGAAGAGAAATTGCAATGCTAGTGAAGAAGTTCCAAAAATTCACCAAGAAGAAAGGCTTCAGAAAATCTTCACGATCAAGCTCAAGGAATGATGAAGCTTCTGCTCATGACTACAAGAAGAAAACATGTCACAAGTGCAAGAAAACTGGACACTTCATCTCTGAGTGTCCACAGTGGGACAATGAGAACAGAAGGAAGAAGAAGAGCAAGGAATATGATTCTGACGACAAGAAGAAGAAGAAATACTCAAAGTCTTCTTCCAAGTCTTCATCAAAGTCTTCATCACACAAGAAGAGCTCATCTGGCAAGGCACGTGCGTTTGTTGGAAAGGAGATGGATTCAGAGGAGGAGTCCGCATCTGAGGAGGCAGAGGTGGAGTCTGAGGAGGAGTCTGATTCTGGCATTGCGAGTCTGGCTACAGCATACGTCACCAAGTCCATCGTCAACACTGAACACAATGACTGCATCACCGACACCGATGCAAATGACAGGAACGACTCCACTCCTACCTACTGCTTCATGGCACGCGGTGCCAAGGTAAACACACGCACTACTCGCTATGAAACATCTGGTGACGATGACTCTGAATGTGATTCAAAACCTAGCTACAAAACACTTGCTAAAATTGCAACTGAACAACAGAAAGCTATGGAACATATTCAAAAATTGTTAGACAGAAGCGATGATCTGTTGGGTGCTGAAATGACTCGTTCTGAATCCTTAATTGAAGACATAAAAAATCTTCACGTTAAGTATCAAGAACTTGAAGATCGTCTTGAGACTCTCTCAACTACTCATGAAAAGCTTTCCTATGATTATCTTCAAAAGAAGCAAGATCTTGAGAAGTTGAGAGCGGATCATGAAGATCTTCAAAAGGAAAATGAGTCACTTCGAGCCGAACAGATCAGTTCTGCTCAGGAAGGATTTGAACCACCATGCCTTAAATGCATTGAGCGTGATAATGCTACTTCTGTTGCTGAATGTTCCACTGCTACTGCTGGTGCAATATCTTCAACTGTTGAAATGATAACTAACCCCTCTGCTGAGGATACCACTGCTATTGCTGATGAGAATGCTAGGTTGAAGACATTGCTTGAAACAGGGATGTACAAAAGTCTGAAAGGGCATCAGACACTATGTGATGTCCTTAAGAAGCAGATTCTGAACCGAAACCCTAGGAAAGAGGGTGTTGGGTTCGTGAGGAAAATTATTGCAGATGGCTCTTACTGGAAACATGAGCAGTACCCCAAAACCACATGGGTTGCTGCAAAGCAATCCTCAGCAGATCCATCCAATCTATCTGGCTTCACTTGTGCTAACCCCATTATCATTGATGAATACTTTGATGCAAACTACAAACTGTTTAAGAGTCAGAATGGTGAAGTATTTGCCAGGTACATTGGTACTAACTGCAGGAATGGACCGCCTTTGAAGAAGATCTGGGTTCCGAAAACATGTGTTGAAAATCTTCCTGTGAATGTCTTCTTGACACCTCACTTGAAGAAGACAAACCTCAGACCAAAGGCTTCATATGGTCCAAAGGCTTCATACAGACAGAGGACTTACCAGAGTCGCACTAACGCAAATGTTTTGCAGGGAAACCATAATCAGGCATATGAAAATGAGAACGGTTCATCAAACCGCCATGTTCATATGAATAAGAACTATTCTGCCTATTCTTATGATTACTATTGTCCCCCTGCTAGACTGTTTGCTAGGGCTCCAAAGCCAAAGTTCTCAGATGCTGCACTTAGACTTATTGCTTCTAAGCCACCCTTGAAGATGTGGGTGGTTAAGAAAGCTTAACTCTCTTTTGCAGGGAAAGGTCTCCAGCAGAAAAACAAAATCTTCTGACGCCATTGCTGAGGACCTTAAAAATCTTGTAGGGCGCAAGATAAAATGCCCGAATGGCATCCTTATGTACTTTGCTCCTGAATCGCATGCTACTCTCCCTATTAGTCCTAATCTGGATCTAAGTTTTCATAACCCACTGGTTCGTCAAATGTTTATGCTTCACAATTCTCTTCGTGAAGCCTATCCCCCTAACTGCACTGTAGGGTACGACACCAGCGACTTCAAAGTCTTCAGACTGGATTATTGACAGTGGGTGTACAAATCACATGACTGGCAGAAGAAGCCTTCTTATGGACTCAACTTTACGTCCATCCGACAAGAGCCACATCACATTTGCTGACACTAGTAAAAGTAAGGTATTGGGTCTAGGTAGAGTTGCAATCTCAAAGGATCAACACATGGATAAAGTCATGCTTGTTGAATCCCTTGGCTTCAACTTAATGTCTGTCTCAATGCTTTGCGATTTGAATATGATTGTAATGTTTGGAAAATATCGTTGCCTGGTGCTAATGGAATCTGACAAATCTCTAGTGTTTGAAGGGTATCGGAAAGGTGATTTGTACGTGGTAGATTTCTCAGCAGGACCACAACTTGCAGTATGTCTTCTTGCAAAAGCTTCAGAATGCTGGCTTTGGCATCGAAGGCTTGGGCATGCTGGCATGAGGAACCTCCACACCCTTGCGAAGAAAAAGCACGTCATAGGCATCGAGGGCGTCAAGTTCAAGAAAGATCATTTATGCGGTGCCTGTGAAGCAGGGAAGATGACAAGGGCAAAACATCCTTCGAAGACAATCATGACTACTACACAACCCTTCGAACTGCTCCACATGGATCTTTTCGGTCCCACTCACTACTCAACTTTTACTACTACTGCTTGCCTCTATGGCTTCGTAATTGTTGATGATTATTCTAGATATACTTGGGTGCACATAATCCTTTTCAAGACTGAAGTGCAGGATGTCTTCAGACGCTTCGCAAATCGAGCTATGAACAATTTTGGCGCCAAGATAAAGCACATCAGAAGTGACAATGGCACTGAATTCAAGAACACTGGCCTTGATACATATCTTGATACCTTGGGCATCACACATGAATTCTCAGCTCCATACACGCCATAGCAGAATGGCATCGTCGAACGCAAGAACAGAACACTCATTGAAATGGCCAGAACAATGCTAGATGAATACAAGACTCCAAGAAAATTCTGGACTGAAGCCATTGATACTGCATGCCATACAATCAACCGCGTTTATCTTCACAAGCTTCTGAACAAGACATCTTATGAACTCCTAACTGGCAAGAAGCCAAATGTCCGTTACTTCAGAGTATTTGGTGCAAGATGCTGGATCAAGGACCCACACCACACCTCAAAGTTTGCACCAAAAGCACATGAGGGATTCATGCTTGGATATGGAAAGGATTCGCACTCCTACAGAGTCTTCAATCTCTTCCACTACAAAGTGGTTGAAACTGTGGATGTGCGGTTCGATGAAACCAATGGATCACAAAGAGAGCAATTGCCAAATGTGCTAGATGAACTTCCAGCTAGTGAATCAATCAAGCTTATGGGAACTGGAGAGATTGTACCTTCTGAAGCTCATCCTGAAGAAGAACTTATCATCTCAGCACCTGATCAACATGAAGACAATGCTCAGCATGAAGACATTCCTCCAAACAACAACGCAGATCAGCAAGAGCAAAGTCTTCGCCCTATACATCCTCGTGTTGCAAATGAAGTACAGATTGATAGAATACTTGACAGCATCAATGCACCTGGTCCACTCACTCGTTCAAGGGCAACTCAGCTAGCAAACTTCTGTGGGCATTTCGCATTCGTCTCAATATCAGAACCCAAGAAAGTTGAAGAAGCCTTCATGGAACCTGAATGGATTCAAGCTATGCAAGAAGAGCTTCAACAGTTTGAGCTGAATAATGTATGGGAACTGGTTAAGCGTCCTGATCCACGGAAGCACAACATAATAGGCACCAAATGGATATACCGCAACAAGCAAGATGAGCATGGTCAAGTTGTCAGAAACAAAGCTCGTCTCGTTGCTCAAGGATATACTCAAGTGGAGGGCATTGACTTCGATGAAACATTTGCTCATGTGGCTAGGCTTGAAGCCATACGCATACTGCTGGCCTATGCAAATCATCATAACATACTTCTATATCAAATGGATGTGAAAAGTGCCTTTCTCAATGGCAAGATTGAAGAAGAAGTGTATGTTGCACAACCACCTGGCTTTGAAAATCCAAAACATCCTGATATGGTATACAAGCTCAACAAGGCACTGTATGGCCTCAAACAAGCCCCTAGGGCCTGGTATGATACACTCAAGTACTTTCTGAAGAGCAAAGGCTTCATACCTGGTTCCCTAGATCCCACTCTCTTCACGAAGACATACGATGGTGAACTGTTCGTGTGCCAAATATATGTGGATGACATTATCTTCAGCTGCACCAATCAGAAGTATAGTGAAGAGTTTGGATATATGATGCAAGAGCAATATCAGATGTCCATGATGGGGGAGCTGAAGTTCTTCCTCGGTCTTCAAATACGGCAACAACGCAACAGCATTTTCATATCTCAAGAGAAATATCTTAAAGAGTGCCTGAAGAAGTTCGGTATGCAAGACTGCAAAGGCTTCACAACACCAATGCCAGCCAAACATCATCTGGGTCCCGACGACAATGGTAAAGAGTTCGATCAAAAGGTATATCACTCCATGATTGGTTCTTTGCTTTATTTATGTGCATCTAGGCCAGATATTATGCTTAGTGTTTGCATGTGTGCTTGATTCCAAGCGGCACCAAAGGAGTCGCATCACTTAGCTGTGAAGCGAATTCTTCGATATTTGGCTCACACACCTACTCTAGGATTATGGTATCCAAAGGGCTCAGAGTTTGATTTGGTTGGATTTTTGGATGCTGATTATGCTGGTGACAAAGTTGATCGCAAGTCTACCTCAGGCACATGTCACTTTCTGGGACGATCACTTGTATGTTGGTCTTCAAAGAAGCAGAACTGTGTTTCTCTCTCCACTGCTGAATCTGAATACATTGCTGCTAGATCTTGCTGCGCTCAGCTTCTGTGATGAAGCAAACACTCAAGGATTATGGCATTCATCTGAAGCAAGTGCCACTTTACTGCGACAACGAAAGCGCCATCAAGATTGCCAACAACCCAGTTCAGCACTCGAAGACAAAGCACATTGAAATTCGTCATCACTTTCTCAGAGATCATGTTGTGAAGGAAGACATTGATATCATACACGTCAACACTGAAGAGCAATTGGCAGATATCTTCACCAAGCCCTTGGATGAGAAGAGGTTTTGCAAGTTACGGTGTGAGCTAAATATCTTGGAATCCTCAAATGTCCTGTGATCAGGCACACATCCTAACACTTATGCATATTGATGATTTAGATGTGCAACACACAAAGTAACGTATATCTTCAATCAATGAAGACATACATTCTAAGTGTGAATACATTAATGTGGAATTTGACTTTGGAGCGCCACGATAATTGTGCGTCGTGTCTGGGTCTAATACTTCCTATACGGTGGGTAACGCCACCACCAAACGTTCTATTTTGAAGTGTTTCACTCATGGCGTTACCTCGCAATGTCTTCACATTTGGTTTGGCTTCAATCTCAACATGTCTTCATGATTATCTTCACTGCGTTGATTATAGATATATATATATGTACTGGTGTTCTGTCCTCTACAGCATTCACTTATAGCTATGTCTTCTTGTTTGAATCTTTTGAACTAAGTGATTGTGATCGGACCCTAACCTCTCCATGCTTTCTATCTCAAACTCTACCTCTCCAAGTCATATGCATTCTGTTGAAACTGTCAAATGTCTTCACTGTGTCCTTGTCAGCTGAAGACATAGAGACAACCATAAAAGTCCGTTTTTAATGCTCATTCCTCCACATAAGATCCGGAGAAGCAGGAACGACCGCCCGACAATTTAGGCGTGCGTGGGACATGGAACAAACCCCAAACTTCCTCTGACTGGCCACGCGTGCCTCAAATGCGAACCGCCAGGGGCACCTGCGTAATAGCACAGTGCCGCCTCTGAGTCTATAAATTCACACTTACCGCAGTCATTATCTCCTTCTTCCATCCTCGCACGAACCCTAGCGCCACCGCTAGCACTCGACGACGCCGGAGACGAAGCGCTTCGCTGCCGCAACCTCTCCAACGCCGTCCACACGCCGACCGCGGACATCGCCTCTCCGCCGTCGCCGTAGGTGTTTTCCGTCGCCAAGTTAGGGCACGGAGGACTGAACTGCTCGGCATCAACTTCCTTCCGTCTAGCACTTCCAGTGTGAGTACTTGCAGCATCACATCAACTCTCCTGAAGCCAGTTCTTGTTGGTCAAGCAAAAGGAAGCCTTTGAAGACTTTGAACATCTTGAAGCCTTCCAAGTTAAGATTCATGGCTTCAGAAACAGCAGCAAGGAAGGGAGGCAGACAGAGACGTGGTGGAACATCCAAAGATCTGCCTGATGAATTGGCAGAGATGTACAAAACTGATCCTGAAGAAAGCTATGGTCAGCGCAAGACACGAATCCAATGGATTCGAAGATATTGGGTAGAGCAATGGTTTCAATACCGCTTCGTCACTCAGGAGTATGCCGAAAAGTGCGCCATCAAGAGACCGTGGGGAGACGTATTATATAAAAATCTCGTACCCAGGTCCAGAGACGAAGCCATTGCTCAAGGCTTCTATCCATGCATGGTGAGAGGACCACAGCCAGCTGAAGCACATCCGTCATCACTTCTCTGGTGTCGCGATGACAATCTTTTCAAGTGCAACTTCCAATTTGCTCAGAACTCTGCAAAGCAAAACAAGAAGAAGCTGGGATTAGACTTCAACCCTGGTCCCTCTGAACCAAGGGCAGATGGCACACGCGACGCCAATCCCAATATCATTGGGCCGTATGCCAATCTTGCAGGCCTCATCACCCGCATCCTAGTCCAAGGGACTGCCCTGAATGACCCTCCAGCAGATACTGAGTCTGATGACGCCCCTGCTGCGCCGAAGCCAAAGCAGAAGAAGCCAAAAGCTTCAAAGCCAGCTGCTTCTCCCAAAATCTCAAGAGCGAAGCCATTAGCAACTGCACCTCCTGAAGCCAGTGTGCAGTCTGAAGACTTATCACGAGTCTCCAAGCCCCAAGAAGGCAAGAAGCCTCAGCCGCACACAGGCAAAGAGCTCACAGCTGCTGCCATTCTGCGCTGCGAAACCATTGATCTATCAAGCGATGAAGATCTTGGAGATGACGCTCTTGAGCAGCTCATCAAGAGCAAGGAGGAGGCTGAAATCTTCAACAATCTGCCTCTGTTTGATGTCGCCATCATCCACAACTTCATCGATGAATGGTTTGCCTCACCAGACATTAGCTTCAACAATCTGCAGCTGCCCATAGGCCTCAGCGTTGCCTTTCAAGGAGCAATTGCTTCAGAATTTGCAATAGCCCAGCGCATTGTTGAACTGAAGCAGAAAATTGATTTTGAAAAGGCTCAGTTCAAGAAGCACGTGGCCAAGCTCAGCGTGCAAGAAGTGAAAAACTTCAAGATCATGATGCACGAGCTGAAAGAGAACTTTCTGAAGACACGTGCCGAAGCTCAAGGCTCGCGAGAGCGCATGAAGACTCTGGCTGATCGCTGCGTGCAGGCCTACAATGAGGCCAAGAAGCGCAAGGCACTTGGGCGTCCCGGCATTGACCCCAGGATGGCCGTGAAGAAGAAAAAGAAGCCTGCTGTACCTGAACCAGAGGCGCCAAGGTCAGAAACTGCTCCGATTGTCTTCCCCACTGCAATGACTGGCTCGAAGCCAAAGAGTCGATCAACCGCCTCAGAGCTCAAGAAGACACGGACTACAGAGGCTGAAGCTAGGAAGAGGAAACACTCTGAAGCCTCTCCTTCTGACCCCACCATCAAGAAGCGCAAGACCAAGAAATCTCGGGCTGCTCCCACAGAGCCCTTGATAGTTAAACCCCTCTCCGTCCGCTATCCTGACGCAGATCGTCAGTTAACAGTGCATGAGCCTGCTTTCATAGAGGCTCCGCACGCCGAAGACATTCCAGCAGCCGACCCCAACGCTGCTGAAAACATTGGTCTCCAAGACAATGTCCAAGGTGATGCAGCCCTTCCTCAGCTTGAGACAAGCGAACTGATCAGCATTGGTCGTCCATTGACGCCAATCACACAAGATGCATCGTGGGCAGATCGCCCACAGGAGGAAGATAATGAGCCCCAGCCCACTGCAACTCCACCGGCGTTGCCTACATTCCGTAGGCTTCGCAAAGGGCCAAGGGCTCAGGCTGCTGACGACATTCCGGCTGCATCAGCCGAAGAGCATGTAGAAATACCACAAGCTCCAACTCCCCCACACCAACAAGAAGCAGTTCTCCAGGAGAACGTGCTTGAGTTCGTCCCTCCCACTACACGTGTGGAGGCTCCTAATGTTGAGGCTGCCACAAACAACGCCGAAGCAAATGTGGAGCCCTCCCCAACAACAGCTTCAGAAGACACTGAAACTACTGCTCCTGAACCTTCTGTGCCTGAGTCTGCTGCCGGTCCCCAATTCAACTATCATGTTGCGCACAGGCCCCAGGTCCAGAAGCCGATCCCACGACTGCCAAGGTTCCCAGGTCCTGCAACAGCTCCTGGCTCCTTCAGCATCAACAGCTTCAGGGCAGACAACACGTTTTTCAACAGCTCCAAGAACCCTTATTCAAGGGAACGGATTGTATCAGATAGGTTCTGGAGCTATCAACAGCGCAGCTATTATTCATGCATCCTATACAACCAAGGCCGCATCTTTCCTCACAAGCGCCTTGAGGTTGAAGCTGTTGCTGGCCTGCCTAGCCTGGAAGACGCACTGGATTGCTTCAAGCAAGTGGGTCTACTGCCGTTTATCACCGATGAAGAGCACTGGAATGAAGAGCTTCTGCTCCAGTTCTATGCCACCCTGCATATCAAAGGCTACAATAGAGATCCGAAGACTTGGGTCCTGGAGTGGATGACCGGCAATGTCCATCATGAAGCCAATGCTTTCGATATCATTGAGCTTACCGGCCTTCCCACTGCTGGCGAATTCTTCGAAGAAGGCTGCCAACTCCATGCTGAAGCAATTGAGAGCATATTTCAGTGTCCTGAGCCAAATATGAGTCAGATGCTCTCAATGATGAAGCCATTGCCTCATGATGCACCCTATCCAACTGAGTTCTTCGTTGAAGACTTAGAGTACCTGCCCAGAACCATATGTCACATCATTAGGCAGACTCTATGGCCCATTAAGGGGCACTCTCCATATGCCAAGGTTGAGGGTGCAATGAAGACTCTCATATTCTATATCATGCATGGCAAATGCTTCAACGCACAGGATCTCTTTATACGCCAACTTGCAGCATCCGGCTCAGATCTCTTTGGTTTGAAGTTTTATGCTCCTTGGGTTATGAGGCTGATCAAGATTCACTCTGCAACTTCATATCAGCCCTCAGCCCGCAACCATCGGATCTTCTTGCCAGACGTGGACACCTCTGCTGAAGCAATATACCCTGAGCCTGCCAAGCAACCAATAAGTCTTCAGAATGCCGAACACCAGAGCTTCACGCAGCATGTTGAAGGTGTTGAAGCCATGTCCAGGGTCTATCCGATGGCTGGCACTACACGTGCACCAGCATCAACTGAAGCCACAGATAGCACAAACGCTCCAAGACCCAAGAAGCGTGCTCGTGTCCTCACTGACCGAGAGCTTCTTGTGGCCCTTCACCAAAAGCAAGATAGGCATCACGACTGGCTGAAACGTCAGATGAAGAGCCTCTTGGTGGATGTCAATCGTCTTTGAAACCTGGCCACCAAGAATGCCTTTGTTACACATGAGACTTGTCGTCGTACGTGGAAAGGGCTCTCAATGATCTGCACTGAAGCTGAACTTGAAGAGGATGGCTTCACAGAGCGCTTCAAATTTGACACCACACCTCCTAGGAGGGTTGTGATGCGCAATACACCGTCACTTGAAGACTCTGAGTATTCCTCATCTGCTGCCACCGTCACTGCGAGGATCATTGATGAAGATGATGATGCTACTTCACCACCACCCGCTTCAGCACCTCAAAGCTCAGCACCGCCAAACAACTCCACCGACCCTGCTGCGCCTGGGAACGCGTAGAAAACTCTATGTCTTCAAACCTTTTTGGTCATTCCTGACAAAAGGGGGAGAAGCATATGATGTTTATAGTCTTCAAGCGGGTCAATATGGGCGGGTGCCTTGTTTTGTTATACTTGCTTCGTGTTTGCAACTCTTGTTATGCTTCATTTGGTTCTTTTGAGTTGTAAACACTAAAACTCGATGGTCGTCTGCTACTTGTTTACCACTCTGTGTGCGAAGATAAATTCCGCATGTGCGACGATAAATTCCGCACTCATCTCATTCTGCAGACGTCCATTTTCCATTATGCATGTCATTATCTTCATATACTTTCACATGCATAGTGGATTGTCATCATAAGCTGAAGCTGATCTCCACAAGTACAACCTGCCATGTGCATTTGCATTCCAAAAGCAAATTAACTTATATGCACATCTTCAGGGGGAGCTCTTGCAACTTATGAAGACAATCCCTTTACAATTTCACAAATTATATTCCCCGTTGAAAACTTCAACTAGTTTGTCATCAATCACCAAAAAGGGGGAGATTGTAAGTGCATCTAGTGCCACCCCTAGTTGGTTTTGGAGTATTGACGGCAAACCTAGTTGAGGGACTAATGTGTTTGTGAGAATTGCAGGATAACACAGGTAGAAGTCCCTCATTGATTCGGTTTCACTACCAAAGATGACCCCTGAAAATGTACGAAGACATTGAAGACAATGGTGGTTTATGAAGATATTCACATTGAAGACTATGACATGAGAAGACTCCCTATGAAGCTTATGGAACTCGAAGACTTAGATCCTTCGTAGTTTTACTTCATTTATGTTGTGTCATAGGAACCACCGTACTGTTAAGTGGGGTCCAGGAGAACCAGTCAGAAT
>NC_053025.1:298571314-298613172 GCF_003073215.2 Triticum urartu
ATCATCAGCAAGGCAAGTAACACTTTGATCATACCTTTTCTACAACCCAGTTTTATTGCATTAGATCAATCCTCACACATTGCATGATTAGGATCTAATTAAATTGTGGGATGGGAAGTAGATGAGGTAGTACCTATTACCTGTATTATTATGAAACCTTTGGGAGTTACTTCTACGTTTGCTTATTATGCCATGCTATGCTAGTAGACGTGGATTGGGTGAGTGATATCCATGACAGATGTGAGATTTATAATTTAATGGTTTATCTAAGGTGGCAACTTAAACACACATCTGGGTGGATTAAGGCACCTGATGTCTATCAGGACTTGCCTGTTTTATTTTGGACCGCCACCCAGGCTCAAAGGGATCATAAGATCTTTCATGCTAGAAACTTCCGTGTGCAGCCACAAGCCATTATGGGCTCTGGCATAGTTGACTAAGTCGTGCGAACTCTTACGGGTAGACTAGCAGATGTAGGGGAAAGTAGGTGTACCGGTCTACCCACATGTAAGGTGCTAGTGCTTCTAAAAGACTGTGTCTCGGTCATCCGTCTTCTCAAACACCATGTAGTGCGAGAAAGCAAACGGAGGCGATCGAGTCTTGTGGGAAAAAGTGTGCAAACCTCTGCAGAGTGTACAAACTAATCATGATTAGCCGTGTCCCCGGTTATGGACAACTTGAGTCTCTAGTACTTGAATATCATGTGAATCTCAACATGTTACTTATAATTAATGTTGTTGGATTTTAATTGTTCACTTAATTGGGATCGGAATGCTGTCAACCATTCTCGATGTTTAACAACTACCATGATAGTTAACTAAATTTATTCCTTTGCAGTAGGGAAAAACTGGCTTTACGCAAAACTGTAACCATAGAGCTTTCCACCAGCCAAATATGCATATAGTATAGCTGTTTCATTGCATTGCTCTCTATGTGTTACATTGCCAGCATATTCCATGTGCTGACCCGTTTTCGGGCTGCAACTTCTCATGTTGCAGACTTTTCAGACAACGAGTAAGGTGCTTTTAGGTCGTGGTTCTATACTTAGTGATGCCGTTGGAGTTGATGGACCCATTTATCTTTCGAGTCTTCCGCTGTTATCGTTACTAGATGGCCTTAAGCCATATTTATTGTAATAAGTTCTATTTAAGACAACGATGTAATAAGTGTGTGATTGCCACTCTGCTATAAATCCTTCGATGTACTGTGTGGTGTCAGCATTAATGATCCAGGGATGACACCGGAGCACAGTAGACTTGATCCATTCGGGTCGGGTCGCTACATAAAAACAGCACGTAAATGTTCCAAATGTTCCTCCAAAGATTTGCTATAAATGAATATGTCATCAAAGTAAACTACCACAAATTGTCCAATGAAAGCACGGAAAACATCGTTCATTAATCTCATGAAAGTACTAGGTGCATTAGTTAACCCAAAAGGCATGACTAACCACTCATATAATCCAAACTTAGTTTTAAATGTAGTTTTCCATTCACCTCCCAATTTCATATGAATTTGATGGTATCCACTACGCAAATCAACTTTGGAGAATATTGTAGAGCCACTCAATTCATCAAGCATATCATCTAGCCTAGGAATAGGATGACGATAACGAATAGTAATATTATTAATGCCTTTACAAATCAACGCACATACGCGACACACCATCCTTTTTCGGCACTAAAATGATAGGAACACCACAAGGACTAAGGGATTCGCGTATATAACCTTTGTCAAGCAGTTCTTGTACTTGACGCATAATCTCCTTCGTCTCCTCTGGATTGGTACAGTATGGTGCACGGTTGGGTAATCATGCACTGGGAATTATGTCAATTTGATGCTCAATCAATCGAGCAGGTGGTAATCCCGGTGGCACGTCTTGTGGAAAGACGTCAGCGAACTCCTGCAAAATGTCAATGAAAGCAGGGGGCAAAGAGGAAGGCACATCCTCGAATGAAAATAATGTTCTTTGCACACAAAAGCATAGCAAATAGATTTGTTAAAATCTAGATCATCAATATTAGATTTGGTGGCAAGTAAACATGCACTTTTCATTTTAATTTCATAAACAACACTAGATGGTTTATTATTAGGCTTCATTTGTTGCTCAAATTCTTTTGCCACAATCTGATTTTCACTCTTATTTTTTCTCCTATTTTGCTTTATTAGCTCTATTTATATCATCTTTCAAAATGGAATCAGGAGTCATAGGAAGCAAAGTAATATTTTTATCCTTATGAACAAGGGTATACTGATTATTTCTACCATTGTGTACAGAATTTTTATCAAATTGCCATGGTGTACCAAGTAATAAGGAACATGCTTGCATAGGTACCACATCACAATCAACATAATCAGCATATGTAGAGATACTAAAATGCACACGAATAGTATGTGTTACCTTAACCTTGCCGCTGTTGTTGAACCATTGGATGTATTAAGGATGTGGATGTGGTCTTGTGGTGAGAGATAGCTTCTCCACCATCTCCATGCTAGCCAAGTTATTGCAGCTCCCTCCATCTATGATGACGCGAACAAAACATTCCTTCACAACTCCCTTTGTATGGAACAAATTATGCCTCTGATTTTTCTCAGCTTGTGTAACATGCACACTCAAAACACGTTGAGCAACTAAACATTCATACCTGTCAGCATCTTCAGCAGCCATGTATTGCGTCTCATGATAAGAATCCTCTCCACCGTGTTCTTCATGTGTAATAAGAGCCAAAGTCTCCTCATCATAGTCACTAGTGGACTCATACCCACCATCCGTAGTAACAATCATCATACGCTGAGATTTGCATTCTCTCGCAAAATGTCATCTTCCCTTAGAACAACGACAAATAATATCACTTGTGTGCCCTGTTGATGCCATGGAACAAGAAGAGCTTTGCGCAGGCCCAACATGTGTGCTCTTGGCAGATAGTGGTGGTTGTGCCTGCTTTCTTGTATCATGGCTGGAGGTGGCACATGATGGAGGTGCCGGTCCAGTCGAAGTAGAGGATGCACGTGGTGTCCATGATGAAGATCGACCTGCAGAAAAGTTAGTTCGCACCAATGCATGTCGATCCTGCACTTCATGTTAGCTTTACAAGCAAGATGAAATAAACCAGTATTATTAGTATACTCCTTATACTCTAGAATGGTCTGGATCACTCTATTTAATCCACCCATAAAACGTGCAAGCATGGATTCATTCTCCTCAACAATACCACATCTAATCATGCCAGTTTGTAATTCCTGATAATATTCTTCTACAGAATCTTTTCCTTGTCTTAAACGCTACAATTTTTGAAGTAATTCACGTTGATAATATGATGGAACCCAACGAGTACGCATAGCAGTTTTCAAAGCAGCCCAAGTAGCTGGAATACGATATAATCTACAATGCTCAGACCACCAAACACATGCAAAAATAGTGAAAGCACAAACAGCAGCAGGAACACATCTCTCCTTGGGATATTGTAAACATGTAAATCGTTGTTCAGTTTCTAACTCCCAAGTAAGATATATATCAGGAACATATCTACCCTCAAATGGTGGAATATTCAATTTCAGTTTAGGGAGATGGTCATGATCTGGTGGGGAGCCCTACCATTTCCTGAGGGGGAGCCCTACCATTGCCTGAGGGGGAGCCCTACCATTGCCATTATTTGCATGTGGATGACGTGGTGGTTGTGGTGCTGGTGGTTGCACGTAGTTCTGATTTTGATCAACCTCACCCTCGTAATCTCCCACAAAATCATCCTCCTCTGCTTCAGCAGCAGGAGCCACAAAAGTATCAACAGCAGCATGGACAATTTGGCCAGGCACAAGAGGGAGAGGCTCGCTCAGCGGAGGCTATTTTGCGACGTGGAGGTAGTCGCCGTTGTTGTTGTTGTTGTTGTTGTTGTTGTTGTTGTTGTTGTTGTTGTTGTTGTTGTAGTTGTTGTTGTTATTGTTGTTGTTGTTGTTGTTGTAGAGGTGCGTTAGGTGCAGCTGGTGGTGGTGGTGGAAGACGCGTGAGAAATTCAATAAACTTGTTATCGAGCTTTGTTTCGAACGTCTTCTCCATGCCATCTATCTTCTCCATGGCCTCATCAAATATGTTTAGCACATCTTGCACCTATCCACTCATCATTTGACTAAATTTATCATGCAACTCCTTATTCGTCATGTTCTCCCAGTCAGTCTCGTCGGCTTGTGATCCTGCCATGGTTAGCAGCAATAGAAACACACAAGAATATGATCCTACAGACTACTAACAAGAGGTGGTGGTGGGTGTCACAAATCCGTCAAGCAAATATCAAATTCTTACCAGTTCTTACCCAGCAACAGGCGGTGATCAGCAACCGTCGTAGTCAAAACTCTCAAAGCTTGGATAGAGCGATTACCAAGGAGAGTCAAACGCATGACGTAGATGTATGTGGAGCTGGGAAGCTTATAATATGGTAGCAAAAAGGGTCAGCAATAATAAATTCAGAGATGCAAAGTTGAATAAACGCTCAATGATGGTACTGTGTTGGTCCTAGGCTAGACCGTGCTAGAGACACGAGCCTAGAACACTAACAAAATCACGACGCTGCACGAAAACAAGGGAGGAGCACGCTCTGATTTTTTTTCTTCTTTTCACTTTTTTTGCACTTTTTTCCTCTCTTTTTTTTTCTCCGCAACAATTTCTTTTGAAAAAGTCTACAAATGGTCTAAAAGCTGCCTAGCCAGAATTTTCCAGACTTAGTTTTTTTTAAACTGGAACTATTTTTTCTACCGTGGTTAGCATGGAATCTCGGGAGCCCTACTGTGTCACGACTCGAAGTATCGCGTGATCTGGAACTCGAAAGCAAGGCAACAAATACTGGACTCGGACTAGGACTGGTGGCGGAGATGAATCTGGTGGAACTCGGACTGGTGGTGAATATATGTAGGGCAGTGGAACACGGAATGGTGGAGAATCTGTGATGGAGGTGGACTCGGATTATCGTGATGGCGGTGGATATGTAGTATATAGCAACGGCGATGAAGATGGTAGTATATGGCAGCGGTGATGACGATGGTGGTATATGGCAGCGGCGATGATGATGGTGGTATATGGCAGAGGTGATGATGATGATGATGATGCGATGGCGGCGTGACTACTTGTGAACAGTACTCAAAACTCTAAAGGACTAGACACTAAGAGAAGCAACTAGACACGAGGATGCAACCGCAAACTCAACAATGCAAAACCCTTAAATGATTATGCAAAGGCTTAGATTGGTTCGGATATGATGAACTAACCCTAATTTTTTGTGGCTTTTTCGTGGACTGTAGGTATGAAGAACAGACTCGATCTAAACTACGAAAAACTGTAACATCTCACCGAGCAACCTGAAAATCTAAAACCACTTGATAGAGGCGGGTGTCCCGATCATTCATGAGATGATAACTATCGATTTGATGGAGTCGACTTTGACGATCCGACTTCAAAGGTGCACGACGTTGCGCCTTAGCAATCGCTAAACCAATCTCCCGAGGTTACTGACAATGCTGGAAGCACGATCAGCCTGACCACGAAGGTCTATTCCTGCATGTAATCGAAGAACAAGCAAGAATATGATAATGCAATCTGAATATTGCGAATATAGGTGAAATATTGATAAAGGTGGCGATCCGAAAGCAGTCTTGGTCTGGTCGTTGGACACAAATGAAGTACACGAAGTTGCAATGGCTAACTTTTAACTAAACAAATCCCGAAGTCTAAATGATGCCCTAAGGGCTGTATATATGGAGGAAGAGGGGGGTAATTTCGTGGCCCTTGGAGGAGGGGTCCAAAACCAACCCTAACTCTTGTTTCCACACACATACGGACTCTAAAAATAGCCTATACTTAAGTATTTCGAAAATACATGGGTCTGGCCCAATAATAACGTGACGCAGCACCTAGAATAGCCTTTGGACGAAATTTATGAAGTGGAATCTTGTATATTTCGTCGAAGGCTTCATGCACTCCTTATGGTGGCTTCAATGTCCTAAAATCATCACTTGTAACTCCGTTCTTGATCCCCTTGCGCATGCCATCATCTCCATGCTTGAACTTGCTCCAAGGTTCGTCTTTCTTGTCCAAACTAGGCCCTTCATTTGTAAGCAAAACAAATGTATCCAATTTAGGCAGCATCATATTCTCACGAACATTAGAATCGTTACCAAGAAACGAAAGTACCTGATAATTCAATTGGCGTGCGCGAGCTATAGTAATTGGTCCAGTATGTATAGCAGCAGGGGCTGTGGGTGTAACAATGGTATTGATGTCCTCATCACTTTGTGTGTTGCACATCTAAGTCATCTACATGCATAAGCGTTAGGATGTGTGTCTAATTATAGGACATTTGAGGATTCTAAGATATTTAGTTCACACCGCAACTTGCAAAAACTTTTCTCATCCAAGGGCTTTGTGAAGATATCTGACAATTTTTCTTTAGTGTTGACGTGAATGATATCAATATCTTCCTTCATGACATGATCTCTGAGAAAGTGATGACGGATCTGAATGTGCTTTCTCTTCGAGTGCTGAACTGGGTTGTTGGCAATCTTGATGGCGCTTTCATTGTCGCAGTATAGTGGCACTTGCTTCAGGTGGATGCCATAGTCCTTGAGAGTTTGCTTCATCCACAGAAGCTGAGCGTAGCAAGATCTAGCAGCAATGTATTCAGATTCAGCAGTGGAGAGAGATACACAGTTCTGCTTCTTTGAAGACCAGCAGACAAGAGATCGTCCAAGAAAGTGACATGTGCTTGATGTGGACTTGCGATCAACCTTGTCACCAATATAATCAGCATCTGAGAATCCAACTAGATCAAACTCTGAGCCCTTTGGATACCATAATCCTAGTGTTGGGGTGTAAGCCAAATATCGAAGAATTCTCTTCACAGCTAAGTGATGCGACTCCTTCGGTGCCGCTTGGAATCGGGCACACATGCAAACGCTAAGCATTATATCTGGCCTAGATGCACATAAATAGAGTAAAGAACCAATCATGGAGCGGTATACATTTTGATCGAACTCTTTACCATTGTCGTCGGGGCCCAGATGACTTTTGGTTGGCATTGGCGTCGTGTATCCTTTGTAGTCTTGCATTCCAAACTTCTTCAGGCAATCCTTGAGGTCTTTCTCTTGTGATATGAAAATGTCGTCGCTTTGCTGACAGATTTGAAGACCTAGGAAGAATTTCAGCTCACCCATCATGGATATCTAATATTGCTCTTGCATCATGTGTCCAAACTCATCATTGTATTTCTTGTCAGTGCAACCGAAGATAATGTCATCTACATAGATTTGGCAGACAAACAATTCTCCATCATATGTCTTTGTGAAGAGTGTGGGATCCAGGGAACTAGGTTTGAAGCCTTTGCTCTTCAGGAAGTCTTTGAGTGTGTCATACCAAGCACGAGGGGCTTGTTTGAGGCCATACAGTGACTTGTTAAGCTTGTATACCATGTCAGGACACTTTGGGTCATGGAACATACACTTCTTCTTCAAGTTTTCCGTTCAGGAAGGCACTCTTCACACCCATTTGGTACAGAAGGATGTCATGATGGTTGGCATAGGCTAGCATTCTACGAATGGCTTCAAGCCTAGCCATAGGAGCAAAGGTTTCATCGAAGTCAATTCCTTCTGCTTGAGTGTAACCTTGAGCAACAAGACGAGCCTTGTTTCTGACAACTTGACCATGCTCATCTTGTTTGTTGTGGTAGATCCATTTGGTGCCAACGATATTGTGCTTGCGAGGATCAGGGCGCTTAACCAGTTCCCACACATTGTTCAGCTCAAACTATTGAAGCACTTCTTGCATCCCTTGAATCCATTCAGGTTCCATGATGGCTTCAGCAACTTTCTTGGGTTCAGATATAGAGACAAATGCAAAGTGCCCACAGAAATTTGCTAGCTGTGTAGCTCTTGAATGAGTGAGTGGAACAGGTGCATTGATGCTATTGATTATCTTCTCAATCTGCACTTCAGTTGCAACACGAGGATGAACTAGACGAAGACTTTAGTCTTGCTAACCATTGTCTTCATTATCGACATTGACTTCAGGCTGAGCATTGTCTTCTGGTTGATTAGGTGCAGAGATGATGAGTTCTTCTTCACCCTGAGCCTCTAAAGGTATGATTTCTCCAGTACCCATGAGCTTGATGGATTCACTTGGTGGGACTTCATCTAGCACATTTGGCAGGTGCTCTCTTTGCGAGCCGTTAGTTTCATCGAACCGCACATCCATAGTTTCAAACACTTTATAGTGAAAGAGGTTGAAGACTCTGTAGGAGTGCGAATCCTTTCCCTAACCAAGCATAAAACCTTCATGTGCTTTCGTTGCAAATTTGGAAGTGTGATGTGGATCCTTGATCCAGCACCTAGCACCAAATACTCTGAAGTAACTGACGTTTGGCTTCTTACCAGTTAGTAGTTCATATGATGTCTTCTTTAGAAGCTTGTGAAGATAAACACGATTGATGACATGACATGCAGTGTTAATGGCTTCAGGCCAGAACTTCCTTGGTGTCTTGTAATCATCTAGCATCATCTGTGCAATCTCAATGAGGTTTCTATTCTCACACTACACGATGCCATTCCGTTGAGGTGTGTATGGAGATGAGAACTCATGAGAGATGCCCAATGTATCAAGATAAGTGTCGAGGCCGGTGTTCTTGAACTATGTGCCATTGTCACTTCTGATGTGCTTGATCTTGATGCCATAGTTTGTCATAGCACGATTGGTGAATCGTCTGAAGACATCCTGGTCTTCGTTCTTGTAGAGGATTGTATGCACCCATGTATATCTTGAGTTCTCATCAACAATGACGAAGCCATAGAGGCAAGCAGTGGTAGTAAGAGTAGAGTAGTCAGTAGGGACAAATAAGTCCATGTGAAGCAGCTCGAAGGGATGAGATGTCGTCATGATTGTCTTCGAGGGATGCTTGGCCCTTGTCATCTTTCCAGCTACGTAGGCACCACACAGATGATCCTTCTTTAACTTGATGCCCTTGATGCCTATGACTTGTTTCTTCTTCATGAGTGTGTACAAGTTCCTCATGCCAGCATGCCCTAGCCTCTGATGCCAAAGCCAGCACTCTAAAGCTTTTGCTAGAAGACATACGGCCAACTGTGGTCCTGCTGAGAAATTTACCATGTATAGATCATCTTTTCGGTACCCTTCAAAGACTAGAGATTTGTCAGATTCCATAAGCACAAGGCAATGCTATTTTCCAAACATCACAATCATGTTCAGATCACTAAACATTGAGAAAGACATTAATTTGAAACCAAGGGATTCAACAAGCATCACTTTATCCATGTGCCGATCCTTTGAGATTGCAACTCTACCTTGACCCAATACCTTGCTTTTACTAGTGTCAGCAAATGTGATGTGACTCTTGTGAAATGGACGTAAGGTTGACTCCATCAGAAGACTTCGATCACCAGTCATGTGGTTAGCGCATCCACTGTCCATAATCCACTCAGAAGCCTTTGGTATTGTACCCTACAGTACAGTTAGGGGGATAGGCTTCACCAAGGGAAATGTGAAGCATAAACATTTGACGAACAAGCAGATTATCAAAGTTCAGATCTTGCTTAGGGCAAATAGGATGATTGTCAAGGAATGAAGGAACAAAATACATAGTAAGACCATTTGGGCATTTTATCTGCCACCCCACAAGATGTTTTAGGTCCCCAGCATAAGTATCAGACGCCTTTGATTTGCGGATGGAGACCTTTCCCTGCAAAAGAGAGTTAATTTTTCTTAACCATCCACATCTTCAGGGGTGGCTTAGAAGCAATGAGTCTAAGTGCAGCATCTGAGAATTTCGGCTTTGGAGCCCTACCAAATAGCCTTGCAGGAGGTGAACATAGAGGTTTGATGAAACACGCTCATATTCATAAGTTTGAGTATGGTTTCCCTGCAAAACATTGGCGTTAGGGTGACTCTGGTGAGTCCTCTGTCAATATGAAGCCTTTGGACCATCTGAAGCCTTTGGTCTAGGGTTTGTCTTTTTCGCAGGTGGTGTCATAATGACATTCACCTGAAGATTCTCAAGACAACTCTTGGTCACCCATATCTTGTTTAAAGGTGGTCCATTCCTGAAGTTAGTACCAATATACCTGGCAAACACTTCACCATTGTGATTCTTAAGCAGTTTATAGTTTGAATCAAAGGATTCATCAATGATAATAGGGTTAGCACAAGTGAAGCCATATAAGGTAGATGGATCCACTGAAGGTCCCTTTGCAGCAACCCGTGTGGTTTTGGGGTACTGCTCAGGCTTCCAGTAGGAACCATCAACATTCAATTTCCTCTCGAACCCAACACCCTCTTTCCTAGGGTTTGGTTCAGAATCTGTTTCTTGAGGACATCACATAGTGTCTAATGCCCTTTGAGGCTTTTGTACATCCCTATTTCAAGCAATGTCTTCAACCTGGCATTCTCATCATGATGTAGGGTCGGAACCCTAATCAGCCAATCTTTCATGAAAGGAGCCGATCCCGCGATGAACACGAAGACACAAGGAGGGAAACGAGGGGAAAACACAAGGGGAACATGAGAGAACACTCAAAACAACAAGAATGATTACACAAGTGCTAGATCCTCGAAACACGATAGGAGATACAAGATCCAAAGTCAACAACGGACGATACAAAGGTAACCGGTCTTCACCGTGAGGAGGTCTTGATGTTCTTCTCCACAAGGAGGTCTTGAATCCAGAGGGATCTTCTCCGAAGAGGGGCCGCAATCTCTCTCGTGGAGTAGATCCGATGTGGATGAGCAATGGTCTATCTCTAAAATGAGCTAAACCAATGCTAATCCTAACTAGGAGGAGGTGGAGGAGTATATATAGTCTAGGTCCATGAAGGAGTAAGTGGGAGAGGGATACATGGGCCTCGGGCCCGAACACTGTGCGCAGACAGGTACCAGACGTCCGCTGAGGACCGGCCGTCCGGTGGCCTACGGGCAGTCGGACGTCCGGTAGACGTAGGCCGTCCACTTTGATCTGGCTCAGACGCTGGAGTGCCGGATTTCCGGAGGTGACCGGTCGTCCGGTCGCCGATCGTCCGCTGGCGTCGGATGTCCGCTCGTTTGGCTCGGGTGCGGGATTGCCGATCATCCGGTCCGGGCCGGTTGTCCTGTGGGTCTTCAGGCGTCGGACGTCCGGTCCTGACCGGTTGTCCGGTGGCTGGAGCTTCTTCTGCTGCTCTTTTCTTGTTCCTCGCGCTTGGTGTCCTCGCCTTCTTGTCCATGGGCTTCCTCTTGGTTCCTAGTCATGCATAGCACACATGTTTGAGGTAGTAGACTTGTCTCACATGTGGAAAGTGACGATTCGGAGAGGTGCGAGTTCACCTTGTGTCCAATTGTGTATACTTGAGGTCTCGTCTTATGTTCACTTGGGGCTTGGAGAGTATTCGGAGTGTACATAGGGATGAACGTGGGATGCTCCGCATCATCTCCCCCCTTGGGAAATATCCGACGTCGGATCGTGATCCTCATCACCATGGAAACGGTTGTCGTGGATGGACTTGTAGTTGGACGGAGTTGAAGGCATGGCGCAATCCAAGTACTCCAAGGTGTCTCCGGTATGTTGTACATGCAAAATGAGCAAACACAAAGTACACTTGGAAATACAATGGTTAGCGCACACAAAGTGTCCATCATAGAAGAATGAGTCCGTTCGGCAAGATTGTTCGTGACAAGGTGCATGAAGTTTATGAAGATGATATAGAATGATATGCAAAGCATTCATGGGAGCAAAAGCATTCATTGTGCATACAAATGTATTGTGAATATGATCAATGCAACCACGGTGCAAAATGATGTCATAATGGGATGGTTTATCAAAAGCATGAACATGGTAATGGGTGCTCAAAATGAGTATGTGATCATGCAATTGATGATGGGCAATATGATCATGATGTATGAATATGCCATCAAGAAATATCACAACAAATTTGCTAAGAAAATGCACAAGCTCATATATCATGGATGACATGGGAATACAAGATGCAACAAGGCAATCATAATATGAGTCAATCCATGCATAAGATGCAAATTTGTCATGAGTGTGAGATGTCCAATGAGCATGACATGTGTGAGCACAATCAACAAATATGGAGGTGTTGGTGTACCAATGCTCGATGTCGTGGCATGCGTGGAGGTTCCAAGGTGCTTCCAATAAGTCTGAGCGATCCTCAATGTGAAGGTCCATAGAGCCAATCTTCAATGTCGCTCCTCCGTTCGCGAGATGTACCATGTAGACAACAAGAAGTAAACAACAATGAAAAAGTGACCCATCCAAGATGCATATTTGAGGATGGCTCAAAGGGAGGGAGTTCACCTTTAGGAGATTCTCGCAAATGTTGGTGTTGCACATCGTGTATGCCTTCACATGACCAAATTGTCTCATGACGGTATCGCCTTGTGAATCCTTCAAAATGAAATAACATGACAAACACTCGGAAAAACAAATGAGGTTAGTGGAGATGCAAAACCTATCATTCGTGTGGTAAAATACCCAAAAAGTGGATGCATCATGCTCATCATAAGAAAGTACAAGGGAGCATTTCATAGTATGGAGGCATATGATGCGAGAACAACCAAATACAATAGGCTCAAACAAGCAAGCATGCATCACAAGTAAAGTGTCCAAGTCTCCATGATCAATAAGCATAGATGCAACAATTGGAGGCAAGCGACAATGAACAAAATATATCATGTGAGAGGCATGAACATATACATCATCAACCCAAGAAAGCAAGTAATAATGGAACATGGGTGATGCGACAAAGTAAGAAATCATATGAATCAAGGCAAGCAAGCTAGTAGTGCGAAGATGCAACGTACTAGAAGGAATCATGTCAAGTATGTCATGTGTGCAAATGGTAGTCATGAATAATGCACAAGACATATCACAATCATGAAGGCAAGATATGAGCAAAATATCATCAATGTATTGGCGAGAGGCCATATGTAAATAGCAATGGGACATCATGACTCTCCCAACACGACAAGTAACAATAGCATGAGGCACATGATAAACATGGCAATAGCAACAAGGATCTCCACCAAGCATGCAAATACACATATGAGTAGTAAAATGGTGAATCATGGGTAAATGCAAGCAAGGGTCACAATTGCATGGCAAAAAAATATAAATAGGCATAAAATGCAAAGTGAACACGATATAATGGGCATAAGGTGACAAATGTTAAATAGCCTATAGCCGTGTGAGAGCCAAGTAAAAGAGATGCGCGTAGTCGTTGCGCGAAGAGAATGGTGGGAAGGATAGTTCACGGGATCCCAAGTCGTCGTTGCTCTCAAGAGCTCATTTCGTCAACTCTTGGGATTGAGAGGTTGACGAGTATACATGAGTACCTACACAAAACAAAGACAAAGGGAAAATGTGTGTGCATGATAGATGTACACATCATCCATCATGATGCGCACATGTTTGTGTTGGTTAGCGCAAAATATCCAATGCTCAAATAAATGAGATGCGTGATATAGAAACATGTCATCCATCATGATAGGTTTGTTGTTCTGTAGAGCATAATGGAGACTCAAATTGTGTAATGCATCACAAGAAATATGTAGAGCATTGTTATTCATGGAATGCATACGGTGCAAGCAATCATGGCAAACATGCAAAGTTTGGAATGCATCAAAACCTCCTAATATGTATGAGGAAACTATGGGTGTCTCCTCATGAGAATTAATGGAAACATCACATGGAGAATATTGACAACATCCAAAACAAAGCATATTTGGTTCTATGTGATCATGGCATGGCATAGTAGATGAATTGCGCAAATCCGTCACCACAAGAAAAACAAAAGCCAATGAACATCATCTCGTCATCTATGCCATAAGTGCAAATGGGATTTATTTTAATGGGGAGATATCACTCATAGCATATGACAAGTTCAAAGGATTGTCAATCATGATGTGACCAATAGAATTTTCACATGATATCCTATGGAGCATAACATCACAACTAGGCAACTCGACATGCTCATCATCATATTCATCATAAATAGGTAAGTCATGACATGAGGAAGTCGCACTAGCATGAAGCATGGGAATAGGTGTGTCAACATCATGCAATCAATCATTCATAAAATAGTCCACTAGTGGGACAAGAGAATTACCATCACCTATGTTACCTTTGGAGCATCGCTCATGTGTTGTAGGTGAGGTATCAAAGACTAAGTTGTGGTCATCTTCATCTTGATGGAACCATGTGGGGGTGCATCATAGTCCACCATGGCTATCGTCGTCTCCATTGAAGGCATGGACTCGTCGAGGATAGGCGTGTCGTCATGTAGGAGACCTAGCACCAAACAAGATAACACACTTGGAGTAGAGGGTAAGTCATTAGAAAACATAGTAGCCTCACATGCCGCGTCAACTACCTCACTCACTAAATGTTGTGGCTCACTCACTCCTACTCATATGGTTGGTGGAGTCACTCAAATGGCTCTCAACCTCACATAGGATGTGTGGCATGCTCTCAAGTGTGGGGCTAGTGGTGGTCACACTTATCCTCTCATACGAAATGCTCTCAATGTCACGTGTGGTGGAGTCACTCCTGTCACTCATGCGGTGGTGTCTCTCCTCACATGGCAATTGGGTCATCTCGGCATATGTGGGTGTCGGAGAGATGTAGGTGCAAATGTCATGCTCAATCATGTCATAGTCGTAGCCGTGGATGAAGGCCGAAGATGGCACATCATCACTCTCCTCTAAGACCAAAGGTAAGGTCCCATGTGTGGTCTCGTAACTTGACTCGGAGTATGAGTCCAATATGGGCGCCATCTTCATGTTGTTGAAGAAGTTCGTGTGCCTCGCCGTGGTCGAAGGGGATGGCCCTTGCTTGACCTTCTTGTCGCCGTCTTGTTATAGGAGGCCCATATGATGTGGCACCTCGTAGCTCGTCTCCATGACCGAAGGGAATTTCCTGTGCTCGGCCATCTTCCTTGAGGGGCTTCCGGAGATGGAAGTGTCGCCCCCGCTCGTAGGTGGTCACCTTGTAGTTGAAGATGTCGATGTAGGCAAACTCATGGGGAGTAGGCGAAGATGCCGTACATCCAAAGGTGAAGATGCCTTGATAGCACTTGGTGAAGATGTCGAAGTAGTTGGTGTAGCCGCAGCTCCGTCTTGGTGGTGCTCGTCTCGCGGTCTTCACTTATGCTCATGAAGGTTGGCCTTGGCATGAGTAGGGCTTGTTGGTAATTGTGCATTTGCACTTGGAGAGCATCTTCATGATGATGGTGTCATTGTCGTGCTTGAGCTCGATGGCGTTCATCGTCGTGCACATGATGCTTGGAGGTGACTTGCCCTTCATGACGATGTGGACAATGGTCGCCATGGAGATGTGTACGTGGACGTCTTACGCTTGCATCTTGTCAGCGCTCTGAATACTTGTGACTTGAACGTCGCCGCCTTGAGGATGATGAAGGGGAAGAACGGTTGCTCAACAAGGTCTAAATCTCCTCCATCCTTGAATCTTGATCCTCCTTTTGTGCGGAAAGCTTGTTGTCGATGTAGTCCCTTTTCCTTGCTTCGAAGTGACGAATGTCGATGGAGAGGTTCTCGATGCTGAAAGTGCTAGTTATCGACTAGAGGGGGGTTAATAGGCGATTTTTATGAAAGTCTTCAAAACATGGAAGTTTCTAAGGCAAACAATACAAATGAGCCTATTAACATGCAGCGGAAGGTAGACTACACTAGGCAAGCCATAGTCAAGTATTCAATGAAGTGAAAGGACGAAGACTATTAGCAGCTAGGCAGTAAGGATCAGGATGGAAGATAGTATGAAGCCAATCCGGACAAGTAGTCACACAGTGAAGTCAAACAGATAATGCAAGCAGTCAATGACTTCACGAAGACAAACTATATGTAAAAGAGAAAGAAGAGATAGAACCAGTTGCTTGGTGAAGACAAAGGATTTGTTGGACCAGTTCCAGTTGCTATGACAACTGTATGTCTGGTTAGGGAGGCTGAGATTCAACTCAGAAGACCGTGTCTTCACCTTATTCCCCTTGAGCTAAGGACACCCAGTCCTTGCCCAATCACTCAGGTAAGTCTTCAAGGTATACTTCCAAACCTTCACAGACTTCGTTCACCGGCGATCCACAATGACTCTTGGATGCTCAGAACGCGACGCCTAACCGGCTGGAGGATTCACAGTCCTCAAGTGTAACAAGTCTTTAGATCACACAGACAGAAAGACTTCAGTGATGCCTAACATTCTTTGGCTCTGGGTGTTTAGGGCTTTGTCCTTGCAAGGATTTCTCTCTCAAAGGCTTCGGAGGTGGGTTGCTCTCAAACGACAAAAGCTGTGCACTAACTCTGAGCAGCCGCCAATTTATGGTGTAGGGGGTGGGCTATTCATAGCCACTAGGCATCCCGGCCTGATTTGTCCGAAATGACCATGGGTCACTTATGAACTGACGCGTGTTCCAACGGTCAGATTTCAAACACACGCGACAGCATGACTTGGGCTACAAGTAAAGCTGACTCATCCAGCTCTGGATAAGATTTGCTCTCATCGTCTTTGCTCGAAGACTTAGGATTTGATTGAGCATCACTTTAGTCACTTTGACTTTGTTCACTTGGACCCCACTTAATAGTACGGTGGTTCCTATGACTCAACAAATAAGAAAATGAAACTACGAAATAACTATGTCTTTGCGCTCCAAAGACTTCATGCGATGTCTTCTCATGTCATAGTCTTCAATGTTAATATCTTCACATACCACCATTATCTTCAATGTCTTCACACATTTTTAGGGGTCATCTCTGGTAGGTAAACCGAATCAATGAGGGACTACTACCTGTGTTATCCTACAATTCTCACAAACACATTAGTCCCTCAACCAGGTTTGTCATCAATACTCTAAAACCAACTAGGGGTGGCACTAGATGCACTTACAATCTCCCCCTTTTTGGTGATTGATGACAAACTGGTTGAAGTTTTCAACAGGGATAAAAGTATGTGAAATTGTAAAGGATTGAGGTATTGTCTTCGTAAGTAGCAAAAGGCTCCCCCTGAAGATGTGCATATAAGTACTTTGCTTTTGAATGCAAATGCACATGGCAGGTTGTACTTGTGGATATCCTCTTCAACTTATGAAGACAATTCATCATGCATGAAGAGATATAACGAAGATAATGACATGCATAATGAAAAATGGACGCCTGCAAAATGACTTCGTGCGGAATATATCATCGCACATGCGAAATTTATCATCGCATCACATAGTTGACAGAAAAGGTAGCAGACGACCATCAAGTTTAAGTGTTACAAGTCAAAGAACCAAATGTATCAAAAGCGAGAGTTGTAAGCACTTGGAAAATGTAGCAAAAGTATAGCAACCACCCATATCGACCCGCTTGAAGACTATCAACTCATATGCTTCTCTCCCTTTTGTCAGTAATGACCAAAAGGTTTGAAGACATAGAGCTTTCTACTTGTTCCCATGAGGAGTAGGCGAAGCAGTAGGGTCGTCGTTGAGGTTTGGTGGTGCAGAAGAACTTGTTGCAGTGTCGATATGGGCCGAAGTTGGAGGTGGTGAAGTAGCATCATCTTGGTCATCAATGACTCTGGAATTAACAGTTGCAACTGAGGAGGAATAGTCAGAGTCTTTGAGTGAGGGAGTCCGACGCAAGTGAGCATTCCTTGGAGGAGTTGAGTCAAACTTGAATCTTTCGGTGAAGCCATCGTCTTGAAGATCAGCTTTAGCACTGAGCAATGTCGATGGCTTCACGATCGGCGACAGGTTTCATGAGTGACAAATGCATTCTTGGTGGCAAGGCTGCGAATGCGATTAACATCCACCAAGAGGCTCTGCATCTGACGCTTGAGCCAGTCATGATGCTTATCCTGTTTTTGATGCAGGGCGACAAGAAGCTCTCGGTCATTAAGAACACGAGATCGCTTCCAAGGCCTTTGAGCAATAGTGCTTTCAGTGGCTTCAGTATGGGCACGGTGAGGTGCACTTGTATTGCCAGCCAAAGGATAAACACGATTGATGGCCTGAACTCCTTCAATGGGTTGGGTGGAACTTTGACGATCGATGTTGTGAAGATAAATTGGCTCCTTGGCAGGCTCTGGGTATATGGCTTCGATAGACAGATCAACCTCTGGCAAGAATATGAGATGATTGCGCGCAGAAGGCTGATAGTTGATAGCAGAGTGAAGCTTGATGAGGCGCATTACCCATGGAGCATAGAACTTCAGACCAAATATATTAGAGCCAGATGCAGCCAATTGCCTAATGAAGAAGTCTTGAGCATTGAAGCTTATGCCATTGAAGATATAGCAAACCAATGTCTTCATTGCTCCTTCAAGCTTCGATGCAGGAGAATGTCCTTTGACAGGCCAGACAGTTCACCTGATAATGTGATAAATAGTGCGGGGAAGATACTCTAGGTCTTCAACAAAGAACTCCTTTGGATATTCAGCGTCTTGGGGCAGTGGCTTCATCATGCTCAGCATTTGGCTCATGTTGGGCTCAGGCTTCTGGAAGATGCTCTCCAAAGCATTTTTGTGCAGTTGACAACCTGGTTCATAGTGTTCACCAGGAGTGGGCAGGGTAGTAAGCTTAATGCTGACTTGGGCTTTGGCTTCATGGTGTACATCGCCTGTCATCCACTCAAGGATCCAAGTCTTTGGATCCCTGTTGTAGCAGCGAATGTGGATGGTAGCATAGAATTGCAGCAGAAGCTCTTCATTCCAATGCTCTTTATCAGTCACAAAGTTTAGGAGACCAGCATTACGGAAACAGTCAAGAGCCTCTTCTAAGCATGGCAGTCCAGCAATAGCTTCACTGTCGAGACACATGTGGGGAAAGATGCGCCCTTGATCATAGAGAACACATGAATAGTAACTACGCTGCTGATAGCTCCAGAACCGATCAGATGAAATTCTTGGCTTGGAGTAGGGGTTCTTGGCACTATCAAAGAAGGTGTTGTGTGCTATGAAGCCATTTGCATTGAAAGATCCTGGTAAAGTTGCAGTACCTGGAAACCTTGGCAGCTTTGGCTTGGGTTTCTGGACCTAAGGCCTGTGCTCCACATGATAGTCAAATTGAGGTCCGGGAGCAGGCGGAGGAACCAAAATGGGCCCGCAGATGGTATCAAGCTGACCATGATCATATGCTTGCTCAATGGTGTGAGGTCTTGGAGGTGGTACAGGAGCAGAGGCATTGTCTTCGAGCTGCGGATTTGCTTCATGTGCAGTATTGGCTTCAGGTGCATTCACTTATGGCACCACATTAGCTTCAGGCGCCACATTTGCTTCGGCCATGACAACGTCCTTGGCTTCAGTAGTGTTGTGGGTGGCCGCCTCAATGTTTTCAACCTCCACTTGAGTAGCTGGAGGGTCAGCCACTGGCTTGTTCTCCTCGAGAACAACTTCAGGGTTGGACGGGGTGTAGCAACACGTTCTTCTTCTAGTCTTGGTTCTTCTTGTTCATCGGCTGATGCAGCCGAAATGTCTTCGGTAGCTTTTGCTTCGGGCTCAGAGACGTTCAAAGTTGGAGTGGCGTCAGGGAACACTTGTCGTGCCACTGAGTTATGTTGCTCTTCTCCTTCTGGAACGCTCGACAGAGTGACTTGTGGCCCTAGTCCTTTATGAAGCCTGCGGAGTGCAGGTGACGCCTTTGGAGAGGGAGTCGGTTGGTCCACAAAGTCATCATCTTTAGGCACCTGAGTGGTGGCTTGAGGTGGGGGAGTACTTCGTGATTCTTGACGGGGGGAGTCTTGAGGGCGATCAGCCCATGAATCATCCAGAGCAATTGGCGTCAGAGGATGACCAATGCTGGTGAGTTCGCTGTTTGTCAGAATAGGCGATGATACCATGTTGTGCTCGATCTGAGGAAAGACTTCATCATCTTCTACATTGTCTTCGGGACCAATGTCTTCAGCTGCGGTGGGGTCGACAGCTGGATCTTCTTCAGCTTCAGGAGCCTCTGTGGTAGCAGGCTCGTGAACAATTAACTGGCGCTCTTGGTGTTCGGACACAGGACGAGCAACTGAGATTGGCTCGACGACAAGGGGCTCTGTTGGAGCAACCCGATCTTTCTTCTTGGTTTTTCTCTTCTTGGTCGGTGGAGCATCGTTAGTGGCTGGTGTTCTTGGTCTTGCTCTTTCGGGCTTCGGCTTCAGCTGCCCTTGTCTTCCTCAGTTCTGAAACAGTTGTGGGGACCTTAGGCTTCGAGCCTGTCATGCTGGCAGGGAAGACAATGCTTGGCGCTTCCTGCCTTGATGCTTCAGCTTGGGCCACATCAGGCTTCTTCTTCTTGGCAGCCATTTTGGGGTCGATGCCAGGGCGCCCAGAGCCTTGCACTTTTCTAATTCATTGTGATCTTGAACACTTTTCTTCGCAAAATACTTCATTCTCTCTCTTGAACCTTTTGCTTCCTGGTGTTTCTGGTGAAACTGCTCCTTGACCTCATGCAGCGTCTGCTTGAAGCTTTGAACATCAGCCATGCTGAGGTTAGCCATATTCTTCCTGAACTGAGCCGTCTCATAATCAATGTTGTTCTTGAGTTCAACAATCTGTTGAGCCAGAGCCAGCTCAGTAGCAATAGCACTGTGGAAAGAGACACTGATGCCAATTGGAAGCTCAAGGTCATCGAGGTTGATGCTAGGGTTTTCAAACCATTCATCAATGAAGTTATTTAAGATATCCACATCAAACAGGGGTAGATCATTGAAGATCTCCACCTCTTCCTTGCTCTTTATCAGCAGCTCAAGAGCGTTATCGCCAAGATCGTCATCACTTGACAGATCAATGGCTTCATTTTCTTTCTCAGAACAGCAGCTAGGGGTCAGTGCTTGACCAGAAATCTAGATGGGCTTCTTCTTCTTCTTAGTCTTGGAGATGCGAGAGAGATCTTCAGACTGCACACTGGCTTCAGGAGGTGCAGTGGCCAGAGGCTTCGCACGCGAAGCTTTTGGTGCAGTGGAGGGCTTTGAAGCCTTTGGTTTCTTCTGCTTCTGAGGCTTGGGAGGAGCAGGCGCTTCATCAGAATCAACGTCGTCTGCTGAGTGCTCCACGGCGGTCCCCCTAAACAGCAATGCGAGTGAGGAGACCATCGACGTTGTAGAAAGGCCCGATGATATTGGGTTCGGCATCACGGGTGCCATCGGCACGAGGAGCAGATGGACCCGGTTGAAGTCTAGACCAAGGTCCTTCTTGTTCTTCTTTGCAGACTCTATGGAAAACTGGAAGTTGCGCTTAAAGATATTGTCTTCACGACACCATAACAGAGAGGATGGGTCGGCATTAGCAGGCTGAGGTCCACAGACCATGCACGGGTAGAAGCCTTGAGCAATGGCTTCGGACTTGGACTTGGGCTCAAGACCTTTATATAATATGTCCCCAGGGGCCCTTGATGGCATTCTTTTCAGCATATTCGTCAGTGAAAAATTTGTACTTGAACCATTCCTCTGCCCAATGTCTTCGAATCCATTGGATTCGGTTCTTGTGTTCCCCATAGGTCTCTTCAGGATCTGACTTGTATAGCTCATAGAGATCTGGTGGCAGGTCCTTAGCTGTGTTCCCAGGGCACTGTCTGCCTCCCTTCCTGACTGATTTCTCTGTTGCCATGAAGTTTAGACTGAATGTCTTCAGAACTTGCAAAGGCTTCCATCTGCTGGTCAGACAGGAACTGGCTTCGGGAGAATTGATGTGATGCTGTAAGAACTCTGCAAGTGAATGCAGACTATGAGAACCAAGGGATTCTCCCACGAACATGTACCTATGACAGCATTAGAGATGCGAGAGAAGGGGAAGAGGTCATATGCATTCTCAAAAGATTTTGAAGATAAATCAGTTTAGAAGACATTGACCTCATAGCGTGAAGACATTCACTTATATGATGAGAGTTGGTTCCAGATTTGTATGAATCCAAGAATAAGTGCAAGTGAGGAATCTAACTGTGTGTGAAGCATAAGTGAATATACTAGGCATGTTATGAGATGCAGAATAGGATAGAGCCAAATTTGTAGGGACAAAAACCACTTGTGGTTGAAAAGGATGAATCTATCGGATCAAAAGGATAGTAAAAAGAGGTTTTATTTACCACACGAAGAACTGCTAGATGGAGTAGAAGATGAGGCTGAGCAGTTCGATCTTCCGTGCCTTAACTTAGCGACGGAGGACACCTACGGCGACGGCAGAGAAGACGATGTCCGCGGCCGGCGTGAGGACGGTGTCGTTGAGGCCGCGGCAGCTAAGCGCTTTGTCACCGGCATCATCGAGAGCTAGTGGTGGCGCTAGGGTTTGTGCGAGAGGGAGAGGTGGAAGAAAGGATAATGACCGCGGTGAGATGTATATTTATAGAGAGAGGGACAACACATCGCAATTACATAGGTGCCCCTGGCGGTTCACATCTGAGGGACATGTGGCATGCATGCAACACCTTGGAAGTTGTTCCATGTTACCACGCACACCTGGATTGTCGGGTGGTCGTTCCCACTTCTTTGGGTTTTAGGCAATAAGGATTGAGCATTTAAAACAGATTTAATGTTTGTCTTTGTATCTTTTGCTAACAAGGACGCAGAGAAGACATTCGACAATTTCAATAGAATGCATATGATTTGGATAGATGGATTTGAAAAGGGAGCATCGAGAGGTTAGGGTCCGATCACATTCACTTAGTTCAAAAGATTCAAACGAGAAGACATAGCTATATTTAATGTTGTAGAGGCAGAACACTAACATATGTAAGTATCAGAATAAGAACAAATCTACATTGTGAAGATAAACATGGAGTCATGTGAATATTGAAGAAAAGTCAAATGCGAAGGCTTTGCAAATGTAACACCACAGAAAACACTCCAAACAAAAGTTGGGTGGTGGCGTTACCCACTGTATAGGAAGTATTAGACCCAGACACGGCGCACAATTATCGTGGCGCTCCGAAGTCAAATTCCGCATTAATGTATTCACACTTAGAGTGTAAGCCTTCATTAATTGAAGATATACGTTACTTCGTGTCTAGCACATGTAAGTCATCAACATACATAAGTGTTAGGATGTGTGCGTAATCATAGGACATTTGAGGATTCCAAGATATTTAGCTCAGACCGCAACTTGCAAAACCTTTTCTCATCCAAGGGCTTTGTGAAGATATCTGCCAGTTGCAATTCAGTGTTGATGTGAATGATATCAATATCTTCCTTCATTACATGATCTTTGAGAAAGTGATGACGAATTTCAATGTGCTTTGTCTTCGAATGCTGAACTGGGTTGTTGGCAATCTTGACGGTGCTTTCATTGTCGCAGTACAGTGGTACTTGCTTCAGATGGATACCATAGTCTTTGAGTGTTTGCTTCATCCATAGAAGCTGAGCGCAGCAAGATCCAGCAGCAATGTATTGAGATTCAGCAGTGGAGAGAGATACACAGTTCTGCTTCTTTGAAGACCAACAAACAAGTGATCGTCCCTGTCGGTGTCAAAACCGGCGGATCTCGGGTAGGGGGTCCCGAACTGTGCGTCTAAGGCGGATGGTAATAGGAGGCAGGGGACACAATGTTTTACCCAGGTTCGGGCCCTCTTGATGGAGGTAAAACCCTACGTCCTGCTTGATTAATATTGATGATATGGGTAGTACAAGAGTAGATCTACCACGAGATCAGAGAGGCTAAACCCTAGAAGCTAGCCTATGGTATGATTCTATGTTGTAGTTCTTGTGTCCTATGGACTAAAACCCTCTGGTTTATATAGACACCGGAGAGGGTTAGGGTTACACAAGGTCGGTTACAAAGGAGGAGATACACATATTCGTATTGCCTAGCTTGCCTTCCACGCCAAGTAGAGTCCCATCCGGACACGAGACGAAGTCTTCAATCTTGTATCTTCATAGTCTAACAGTCCGGCCAATGGATATAGTCCGGCTGTCCGGAGACCCCCTAATCCAAGACTCCCACAGTAGCCCCTGAACCAAGCTTTCAATGACGATGAGTCCGGCGCGCAGTATTGTCTTCGGCATTGCAAGGCGGGTTCGTCTTCCGAATATACCACAGAAGAATTTGAATACAAGGATAGTGTCCGACCCTGCAAAATAAGTTCCACATACCACCGTAGAGAGAATAATATTTCCACAAATCCAATTTGCTGACTTGTTTTGGCAACATGACATTACGTCACGGCCCGGTGATTATTCGAACCGTTTCCTTTCCCAAGCCCCGCACATAACGTGAGGCAGTTTTTTGACACGTCTTGTCAAAGCAGAGATTGTGTCCCCTTATCATGGGATTCTCATCAATACGGGTGTGGGTAATCCAACCGTGCCATTGATTACGGCTCTTGGGGAACAAGCGAGTTTTACCAGGCTAGTGGGGTCGCATAGTTTCCTCCACCCATATAAAGGGATAAGGATTTACCTTTTCATCCATGCCTTCTTCCTCCTTTACTCATCCACCTTCGCATACTCGAGCTCCAACGCCCAAGCCTACATCCTTCCCCTCAACCTTCTCCAATCATGTACGGAGCGGGAGGCAAATGGATGGCTTCCTCCGTTATGGAGGGACACATCAAGAAGCTGCGCAGGGCCGGATACTTGGCCGCAAATATCGCGCATCGGCTGCCCACCGCGGGGCAGATCGTTCCTACCCCTCAACCTCACGAGAGGGTAGTTTTCCTCCACCACTTCCTCCGCGGACTGGGGTTTCCCCACCATCCATTCGTCCGTGGTCTCATGTTCTACTATGAGATGGACATCCATGATCTGGCCCCGAACTTCATCTTGAACATTTCGGCGTTTATCGTCGTGTGCGAGGCTTTCCTCCACATCCAGCCCCACTTCGTCCTGTGGTTAAAGACCTTCAATATCAAGCCGAAGGTAGTGGGCAGCCGACAAGCAGAGTGCGGCGGAGCCATGGTGGGCAAGATGCCCAACGTTATATGGCTTGAAGGCTCCTTCGTGGAGACCATAAAGGGGTGGCAATCGGCGTGGTTCTACATCACCGAGCCGCGCGATGCCAAACGGGTGGCTGCCCCCCGAGTTTCGATCCGGATTCCCTACACGGCTCACTTCCTGGAAAGAGAAGGGCTTGTCGTGGGGTTCATCGGTGGAGCTGGATGGACTCCAGAAATGTATCCGGAGCATGGCAAGCAAGAAGCTCAAGCTTGTCAACATAGTCCAGGTCATGCTCGTCCGCCGGATCCTCCTGTGTCAACAACGGGATTCTAACTTGTGGGAGTTCGACCCGGCCCAGCACCAGACTTTGAGCGAGCTCTTCGACACGACGCACAAAGACATCTGAAGGGTGCTTTTCAAGGGCGCCGAGGTCCCTCCCTCTCTCGCCGAAGACCGCGGGCTAAGCGCAAAGCGCCTAGCGCGTTCGGTGAGTTCAATACGTCCCGTAGGACATTTATTTCCCCTAGCTTAATCATGTGCGGGGGCTAATCTCCATGCCTTTGACAGGACTGGGTGAAGACATCGGGGTAGATCAACTGTCCGGCCACTCTGCCCGAAGACACTGCGGACGCTCTCCTGACAGAGATGCTGACTCCGCCTCCTTACAAGGTGCCGAAGAAGACCAAGAAGGCCAAGGGAACCCGAAAGAGTTCCCGACGCTAGGCGTCGTCGGACTCACCGTCCGATCACTCTGCGGTGCACTCCTCCCCTGAAGACGAGGAGGAAGAAGAAGATGCTCCCCCTCCCATTGGCGGAGATAAGAAAAGGAAGGTCGCCCCAACTGGGGGGCCGAAGGGTCCAAGAAGGGAAGGACTCTCCTTTCGGATAGTTCCACCGCCGCCGATGAAGACGAAGACAAGTGGTTGCCCAGGGCCAAGCCCCTGGGGAGATTGTAAGTATTCGGATACCAGAGTAACTCATAGCATTCCTTTGTCGCACTGCTTTCCCTAATACGGAACATGATTATGCAGGCCGCCACGAGCCAGTATCGATGTATCATCGAACGGCTCCCTGGACTCGTCGGACATGGATAGCGATCCAGTCCCAACCGCCACCTCCCTTCTTCCTGCGGATGAGCCGAGGTGTTGTCTCACGAGGCACCGGGTCGAGGGGAGATAGTCCCGGAGGCGCCTCAAGGCGGCCTCCCGGACTCCGGGAGCCGAGGGGACAAGGCCCCTGAGAGCTCCGAGTTCGGCCCTCCGCCGAACACCGCGCCAGAACCTCTAGTGGTTTCGGGCTCGGGCAGGTGGCCTCCTTCTAAGAGGGGCGAGACGCCTATACCGGTGACCACTGTCCATCCAGAGGCACCGGACAATCTGCTGGAAGCGCTTCGCAGCGCTTCCATCGACGAGGAGCACCGCAATATCATGAGTGCGGTGATCCATAAGGTTCAGTCCACCAAGAGCAGATTGACTGAAGCCTGTGCCAGCCTTCTAATAGGCTTTGAGGTGAGTGTTTAAAATATAGGAAAATATTACCGCATAGACAGTAGCCATGATGCTCTGTTCGGTGTTCACAAAGAAAAGCCGAACAGAGGATCAAACAATATCGCAGGAGTCTAATATGAGTATGTCAATATGCGTATGCAGGCTTCGCTGCTGGCGTCCATCGCACTGACTGCGGAGGTCACCGTACTGAAGCAGGACCTCGAGGGGTCCAAGAAAGAGCTCGGCCTTGACAAGAGGCAGCTCGAGGAGACCAAGGGTAAGTAATACCCTGTCTATAGATATGTATATATATATAAAAGATGACGCGATTGCAAAATGACATGATCATCATATATTTGTCAGGGGCCACGACCGAGGTGGCAACCCTGAAGCAAGCGCTAACCAAGGCCGAAGATAAAGCGGCCAAGGAGCGCACCGAGCGGGAAAAGCAAGAGGCTCGTGTGGGCGAGGTGCAGCAAGAGCTCTAGGCTCTCATGACGAAGCACGAGGCGTTGGAGCTTGACTCGAAGACGCGAGAGTCTGAGCTTGCCATGGCCCTTGAGAGCGCAAAAAGTGCCAAGGCCGAAGCCCAAAAGGCCCTCCAGGAGATCGACGTGATGAAGAAGATAGCAGTGGGTATGGCATTCTATATGCAGAGCAAGCATGTAAAAGTAAATTACCGATTACTTACCCGAATTCGGAGCTCTCCAGGAGCATTCGCAGATTTGCCCCGCAGCGTGTGGGATGCCACACAGTTTTACCAGGCCGAGGAGGGAAGCTCATCAGAGAAGCTGTTCTGGTCTCAGTATACTGGGACCGAACACCCGATGCCTCTGAGCGACCAACTGAAGCAGCTGGTCGAGCTGCACAAGGCGGCCGAACAGGCCATGAAGGGCCTTATAGTCCGGCTGTGGCCCGGCGACGCCCTTCCGAACAACTACTTCAGCCTGGTGAGGTGGCTTGTGGATGCCTGCCCACGGCTGGAGGTCGTCAAGCGGTCCGTCTGCATCGAGGGTGCACGCCGGGCTTTCGCCCGTGTGAAGGTGTAGTGGGCCAAGCTAGACGCCGTGAAGTTGATCGAGGAAGGG
Organism: Triticum urartu; assembly: GCF_003073215.2. Taxonomy (NCBI): domain Eukaryota; kingdom Viridiplantae; phylum Streptophyta; class Magnoliopsida; order Poales; family Poaceae; genus Triticum; species Triticum urartu. The sequence goes on from NC_053025.1 coordinate 298,598,764, forward strand.
CCGCCGTAGGGAAAGGAGCATCGCACCCCCAAAATTTATTATGAGGGTGTCCTGAAGGGTGCCTGTATTGTAGCGGACGAATCTTCCAAGGATGTAATATTAGAGTAAACTTGCTCGTGTGATCCTGTATGATGAAAACTTGTTTCATATGCGCTATGCAACGCTTGTGTGAATTTAAAATATTACCTTCTGTTTGGCTGTTTATCCAATCTGAGAGATGGCTAGTCCTCGGCTTCTGCCCCATGCCACGAGTGCAGGGGTGTTCGGGATAAACCTGAGCACTCTTGTTCCCATGTTTGGGTCCTTCGAGGGAGGTGCTCAGCACAACGAACAAGGCAACCAGACTAATAATGCTTTATCACTCTCACTTAGCCATATAATTCTATAATTTTAAATTTCGGCGAAGCCCCTGGTATTCGGAAGGCCGAATTCGGGGCGCGATACACGCCTTTAAGCCGGACAGGGCCGGCCCCTCGCTCTAAGCGGCATAAGTCTTTAGGGACTCGAAAACCTCGCCGAACAGCGACCAGTCTCTCGCCTTATCATGACAGTCAGTTTTAGCTTTTTCTACTGAGGTGCTAAGCCCGGCAGAACCGGGGCACAATCGCAGTAGTTCTCCTAGTGCTACATTAACCGATAGAGCGGAACGTAAGGTACCAAAACATAGGAGCCGGGCAAACCCAACATTTGACCAAAGACATGATTCGGAGCTGATGCATATAGTGCTATAAGTTCGGGGTGCCGCACTTGCAAAAGTGCTCGGACTTTTCACACCATATTGTGGGGTACGTAAGCCCCTGGTGAATTGGCCATACCAAAGTGTACGGTTGCAAGGCGTCATTAATGAACATATATATATATATATGTATATAACAAGAATGCAATAATAGTCGTAATGTTATGCATTGTTTATTCAAAAAGGTGCGTTAAAGCAGAATGATACAGATGGTGCGATAAGCAAAGAGTAGGACTATGTCCCATCCAAGGGCAAGTTGAGGAATAGTATTAAATCAAATATTTCGCTCGTTATTGTAATCCACCTAGGAATGCCGTGGTGTGACGTAGCTTTTTGCCTCCTTGGTTGCTGCATCATGTGTTCGGCAATAGTGCTGCCGGACAGGGTTTCCAGAGATTAAGGTCCTGAAGAGGAGAAAAATAACCAAACGGGAAGCCCCTAGTGCGGTTTAAGCCGCGTCTTGGGCCGTGCCGCAGTTGTGCCCCCCTCCCCCCTGTGCCCATGGTATTTTTAATGCGTATTATGTACGCGTGGCACGAGTTTCGGCGTTTGGCTGGGACTGGGGCGGGGGACGCATTGCTACGCGAGCTCAGATCGCGCCAGGCGGTCTATTTGCCGATTGCTCCGAGCGCGCTTGAAGGTGTCTGGGTCTTGAAACACCGAACTGGTTGATTTCCTTGAGAGGCTGCTTTGCGCTTCTGCTGCGAGGGCCGCAGTGTGCTCCTCTGTTCGGAGAGAGCACTCTGTGTTTCCATTGACTGTAATAACCCCGCGAGGTCCTGGCATCTTGAGCTTGAGGTATGCATAATGCGGTACCACATTGAATCTCGCAAATGCGGTTCGCCCGAGCAGTGCATGATAACCACTGCGGAACGGGACTATATCGAAGATTAACTCTTCGCTTCGGAAGTTATCCGGTGATCCGAAGACCACTTCCAGTGTAATTGAGCCTGTGCAATGGGCCTCTACGCCTGGAATGACGCCTTTAAAGGTCGTTTTTGTGGGTTTGATCCTTGAGGGGTCTATACCCATTTTGCGCATTGTGTCCTGATAAAGCAGGTTCAGGCTGCTGCCGCCATCCATAAGGACTCGAGTGAGGTGGAATCCGTCAATGATTGGGTCTAGAACCAGTGCCAGCGAATCCGCCATGACGGATACTAGTGGGGTGGTCCCTGCGATCGAAAGTGATCGGATAGGAGGACCATGGGTTGAACTTTGGGGCGACTTGCTCCAACGCATATATGTCCCTGAGCGGATGCTTCCGATTCCTCTTGGGGATGTGGGTTGCGTATATCATGTTCACCGTCCGCACTTGTGAGGGAAACCTCTTCTTTCCTCCGGTGTGTGGCTATCGGGGCTCCTCCTCGTCATTGCTATGCGGCCCCTTGTCCTTGTTTTCGGCAATTAACTTGCCGGCCTGCTTGAACACCCAACAATCCCTGTTCATGTGATTGGCTGGCTTGTCCATGGTGCCATGTATTTGACACGAGCGATCGAGTATACGGTCCAAGCTGGACGGGCCTGGCGTACTTTGTTTGAATGACTTTTTCCGCTGACCGGGTTTAGAGCCTTTGAATCCGGCATTGACTGCCGTACCCTTGGTATTATCGCTGTTAATGCGGCGCTTATGTTTGTTGCGGCGTGACTTGCTATTGCCGTCCTTGGTATCCGAAGTACCATGGTTCTTTGATATGTTATTGCTGCGAGCCAGCCCGCTATCTTCTCCCGCACAAAAGCGGGTCATGAGTGTCGTGAGGGCTGCCATAGATTTTGGCTTTTCCTGACCCAGGTGCCGGGCTAGCCATTCGTCACAGATGTTGTGTTTGAAAGCTGCTAGGGCCTCTGCATCCGGACAGTCGACGATTTGTTTTTTCTTTGTTAGGAACCGAGTCCAGAATTGCCTGGCCGATTCTTCTGGCTGCTGAATTATGTGGCTCAAGTCATCGGCATCTGGTGGCCGTACATAAGTGCCCTGAAAATTGTCGAGGAATGCGGCTACCAGATCTTCCGCACTGTTAAGCCAATGTTGCGCTGGTCCTTTGAGCTTTAGTGGGAGGTATTTGATGGCGTGTAAGTCATCACCGCGTGCCATGTGGATGTGGAGGAGGAAATCCGCGATCCATACCACGGGATCTGTTGTGCCGTCGTATGATTCAATATTTACAGGTTTGAAACCTTCTGGGATTTGATGATCCATTACTTCGTCTGTGAAGCATAAGGGGTGTGTGGTGCCTCTGCATTGGGCTATATCGCGATGCAGCTCGAATTGGTCTTGCCCGCTGTGTTCGGCCCGGCCAGATTTACTTTTACTGTATCCGGCATGACGTTTATCGTCTCGCATGGTGGCGCGCCCTCTTGATCCGTAGATCGATCTTTCATGCTTTGCTTTGTCCTCCAATATGTCTCGCAGGTCTGGCATATCTCCCCATGCCTTTTTATTTGAATGGAATCAGGGTGCAGGCTGAGTTTTTGGCTGGAATGCCTCTCTATCGCGGCCACGAGGTGGCCGATCTACCACGTCATACGCTTCTTCCTCTAGTCAGGGTAGCAACCTGCATTTTGGGTAACTCTTGGAGGGGCGCTCGAGTTTATATTCCTCGGCCGCAAGGACTTCGGTCCATCTATCAGCTAGCAGATCTTGATCAGCTTGAAGCTGCTGCTGCTTTTTCTTAAGACTATTTGCCGTGGCTATAAGCCGGCATTTGAGGCGCTCTTGTTTGACGGGATCCTCTGGTACGGCGAATTCGTCGTCGCCGTGGCTTGCCTCGTCTTCGGAGGGGGCATGTAATTATCATCCTCTGCCTCTCCATTGTCGCTCTCTCAGGAGGGTTGGCTCCTCCATCCTCCTGCTCCAAATCTTGCTGGAGGGGATTGTTGCTGTCTTCGGCACCATCTGGAGTGTTATTATCTCCTGTGCCGGTATCACTACTTTTGCTTTGGCGGGACTTAGAGCGGCGCCGCTGATGTCGGTGCTTGGGTTGCTTCTTGGAGGGGTCATCCTCCGCTATCTCGTCGCCATTGCCTTCTTTGGGTGTATCCACCATGTATATATTGTATGATGACGTGGTTGTCCAGTGTCCTGTGGGTAGCGGTTCCTGTTCGTCTCCCGCATCGTCGTCCATACAGTCGATGTCTTCGGAGTCGAAGTCGAGCATGTCGGTTAAGTCATCGACAGTGGCTACTAAGTGGGTGGTGGGTGGGTCGCGAATTTCTTTGTCGTCCGCATCCCAGTCCTGCCGGACATAGTTCGGCCAGGATCCTCCTGACAAGGAGAGAGACCTTAATGAGTTCAGTATGTCGACAAAGGGCGAGTGCTGAAAAATATCCGCGGAGGTAAACTCCATGATCGGCGCCCAATCGGATTCGATAGGAATGGGCGTAGGCAGTTCGGAGTCCGTGGCCAGAGAAGGATCCGGCAGTTTAACAACATGGCCCTCATGCGAGGTAAGGTCGATGTTTGGCTCGACCGCCGCCGAGGGTAAGGCCTCCGTGGTGGGGTCCATCCACCCGTCCATGGATGGCGCCACTGGCTCCGAATTGAGGGTCGAAGCGCCTGCCTGTGCAATCTCCTGAACACTGTCCGATGGTAGAGCTAAATCGTACTCATCGTGACCGTGTGACGCACAAGGCAGAGGCTCGAATCCGTCGAAGATCAAGTCTCCACGGATATCGGCCGTGTAGTTTAAGCTTCCAAACCTGACCTGGTGGCCAGGGGCGTAACTTTCAATCTGCTCCAGATGGCCAAGCGAATTGGCCCGCAGTGCAAAGCCGCCAAATACGAAGATCTGTCCGGGGAGAAAAGTCTCACCAGGGACTGCATCGCTATTGATGATAGTAGGAGCCATCAAGCCTAACGGCGACGAAACAGAGGAACTCTCAATGAAAGCACAAATGTCGGTGTCAAAACTGGCGGATCTCGGGTAGGGGGTCTTGAACTGTGCGTCTAAGGCGGATGGTAACAGGAGGCAGGTGACACAATGTTTTACCCAGGTTCGGGCCCTCTTGATGGAGGTAAAACCCTACGTCCTACTTGATTAATATTGATGATATGGGTAGTACAAGAGTAGATCTACCACGAGATCAGAGAGGCTAAACCCTAGAAGCTAGCCTATGGTATGATTGTATGTTGTAGTTGTTGTGTCCTACGGACTAAAACCCTCTGGTTTATATAGACACCGGAGAGGGTTAGGGTTACCCAAGGTCGGTTACGAAGGAGGAGATACACATATCCGTATTGCCTAGCTTGCCTTCCAAGCCAAGTAGAGTCCCATCCGGACACGAGACGAAGTCTTAAATCTTGTATCTTCATAGTCTAACAGTCCGGCCAATGGATATAGTCCGGCTGTCCGGAGACCCCCTAATCCAGGACTCCCACAGTCCCAGAAAGTGACATGTGCCTAATGTAGACTTGCGATCCACCTTGTCACCAGCATAATCAGCATCCGAGAATCCAACTAAATCAAATTATGAGCCCTTTGGATATCGTAATCCTAGTGTTGGGGTGTAAGCCAAATATCAAAGAATTCGCTTCACAGCTAAGTGATGTGATTCCTTTGGTGCCGCTTGGAATCGGGCACACATGCAAACACTAAGCATGATATCTGGCCTAGATGCAGATAAATAAAGTAAAGAACCAATCATGGAGCGGTATACCTTTTGATCGAACTCTTTACCATTGGCGTCAGGACCCAGATGACTTTTGGTTGGCGTTGGCGTCGTGTAACCTTTGCAGTCTTCAATTCCAAATTTCTTTAGTTAGTCTTCAAGGTATTTCGAAGATGTTGTTGCTTTGCTGACGTATTTGAAGACCAATGAAGAACTTCAGCTCACCCATCATGGACATCTGATATTGCTCTTGCATCATGTGCCAAACTCATCACTGTATTTTTGATTAGTGCAGCCGATGATAATATCATCTGTTGGGGAACGTAGCAGAATTTTAAAATTTTCTACGCATCACCAAGATCTATCTATGGAGTCATCTAGCAACGAGGGAGAGAGGAGTGCATCTACATACCCTTGTAGATCGCGCGCGGAAGCGTTCAAGAGAACGGGGTTGATGGAGTCGTACTCGTCGTGATCCAAATCACCGATGACCTTGCGCCGAACGGATGGCACCTCCGCATTCAACACACGTACGGTTGGGAATACATCTCATCCAACTTGATCCAGCAAGGGGGAAGGAGAGGTTGATGAAGATCCAGCAGCACGACGGCGTGGTGGTGGAAGCAACGGTGATCTCGGCAGGGCTTCGCCAAGCTCAGGGAGAGGGAGGAGTGTCACGGGAGGGAGAGGGAGGAGCCAGGGGCTAGGGTGCGGCTGCCCTCCCTCCCCCCACTATATATAGGACCCCTAGGGGGGCGCCGGCCCTAGGAGATTGAATCTCCAAGGGGGCGGCGGCCAAGGGGGGTGGAGTGCCCCCCAAGCCAAGTGGGGCGCCCCCACCCATAGGGTTTCCAAACCTAGGCGCAGGGGAGGCCCATGGGGGGGCGCACCAGCCCACTAGGGGCTGGTTCCCCTCCCACTTTAGCCCATGGGGCCCTCCGGGATAGGTGGCCCCAACCAGTGGACCCCCGGGACCCTTCCGGTGGTCCCGGTACTATACCGATTACCCCCGAAACCTTCCCGATGGCCGAAACTTGACTTCCTATATATAAATATTCACCTCCGCACCATTCCGAAACTCCTCGTGACGTTCGGGATCTCATCCGGGACTCGGAACAACTTTCGGGTTACCGTATGCTAATATCTCAACAACCCTAGCGTCACCGAACCTTAAGTGTGTAGACCCTACGGGTACGGGAGACACGCAGACATGACCGAGACGACTCTCCGGTCAATAACCAATAGCGGGATCTGGATACCCATGTTGGCTCCTACATTCTCCTCGATGATCTCATCGGATGAACCACGATGTCGAGGATTCAATCAATCCCGTATACAATTCCCTTTGTCAATCGGTACGTTACTTGCCCGAGACTCGATCGTCGGTATCCCAATACCTCGTTCAATCTCGTTACCGGCAAGTCACTTTACTCGTACCGTAATGCATGATCCCGTGATAAACCACTTGGTCACATTTATCTCATTATGATGATGCATTACCGAGTGGGCCCAGAGATACCTCTCCGTCATACGGAGTGACAAATCCCAGTCTCGATTCGTGCCAACCCAACAGACACTTTCGGAGATACCTGTAGTGTACCTTTATAGTCACCCAGTTATGTTGTGACGTTTGGCACACCCAAAGCACTCCTACGGTATCTGGGAGTTGCACAATCTCATGGTCTAGGGAAATGATACTTGACATTCGGAAAAGCTATAGCAAACGAACTACACGCTCTTTGAGCTATGCTTAGGATTGGGTCTTATCCATCATGTCATTCTCCTAATGATGTGATCCCATTATCAATGACATCCAATGTCCATAATCAGGAAACCATGACTATCTTTTGATCAACGAGCTAGTCAACTAGAGGCTCACTAGGGACGTGTTGTGGTCTATGTATTCACACATGTATTACGATTTCCGTATAACACAATTATAGCATGAACAATAGACAATTATCATGAACAAAGAAATATAATAATAACCATTTTATTATTGCCTCTAGGGCATATTTCCAACAGTCTCCCACTTGCACTAGAGTCAATAGTCTAGTTACATTGTGATGAATCGAACACCCATGAAGTTCTGGTGTTGATCATGTTTTGCTCTAGGGAGAGGTTTAGTCAACGGATCTGCCACATTCAGGTCCATATGTACTTTACAAATATCTACCTCTCCATTTTGAACACTTTCACGAATGGAGTTGAAGCGACGCTTGATATGCCTGGTCTTCCCGTGAAACCTGGGCTCCTTGGCAAGGGTAATAGCTCCAGTGTTGTCACAGAAGAGAGTCATCGGGCCCGACGCATTGAGTATGACTCCTAGGTCGGTAATGAACTCCTTCACCCAGATTTCCTCTTGTACTGCCTCCGAGGCTGCCATGTACTCTGCTTCACATGTAGATCCCGCCACAACGCTTTGCTTGCAACTTCACCAGCTTACTGCCCCACCATTCAAAATATACACGTATCTGGTTTGTGACTTAGAGTCATCCAGATCTGTGTCGAAGCTAGCATCGACGTAATCCTTTACGACGAGCTCTTCGTCACCTCCATAAACGAGAAACATATCCTTAGTCCTCTTCAGGTACTTCAGGATATTCTTGACCGCTGTCCAGTGTTCCATGCCGGGATTACTTTGGTACCTTCCTACCAAACTTACGGCAAGGTTTACATCAGGTCTGGTACACAGCATAGCATACATGATAGACCCTATGGTCGAGGCATAGGGGACGACACTCATCTTTTCTGTCTTCTGCCGTGGTCGGGCATTGAGCTGTGCTCAATCTCGTACCTTGCAATACAGGCAAGAACCCCTTCTTTGACTGATCCATTTTGAACTTCTTCAATATCTTGTCAAGGTACGTACTCTGTGAAAGACCAATGAGGTGTCTCGATCTATCTCTATAGATCTTGATGCCTAATATATAAGCAGCTTCTCCAAGATCCTTCATTGAAAAACACTTGTTCAAGTAGGCCTTTATGCTTTCCAAGAATTCTATATCATTTCCCATAAACAGTATGTCATCCACATACAATATGAGAAAATTCTACAGAGCTCCCACTCACTTTCTTGTAAATGCAGGCTTCTCCATAAGTCTGCATAAACTCAAACGCTTTGATCATCTCATCAAAATGAATGTTCCAACTCCGAGATGCTTGCACCAGCCCATAAATCGAGCGTTGGAGCTTGCACACCTTGTCAGCATTCTTCGGATCGACAAAACTTTCCGGCTGCATCATATACAATTCTTCCTTAAGGAAACCATTAAGGAATGCCGTTTTAACGTCCATTTGCCATATCTCATAATCATAGAATGCGGCAATTGCTAACATGATTCGGACGGACTTCAGCTTCGCTACGGGTGAGAAACTCTCATCATAGTCAACCCCTTGAACTTGTCGATAACACTTAGTGACAAGCCGAGCTTTATAGATGGTTACATTACCATCCGCGTCTGTCTTCTTCTTAAAGATCCATTTATTTTCTATGGCTCACCGATCATTGGGCAAGTCAGTCAAAGTCCATACTTCATTTTCATACATGGATCCTATCTCGGATTTCATGGCTTCCAGCCATTTGTGAGAATCTGGGCCCGCCATCGCTTCTTCATAGTTCGAAGGTTCACCGTTGTCTAACAACATGATTTCCAAGACAGGGTTGCCGTACCACTCTGGTGCGGAACGTGTCCTTGTGGACCTACGAAGTTCAATAGCAACTTGATCTGAAGTTTCATGATCATCATCATTAACTTCCTCTCTAGTCAGTGCAGGAACCTCAGGAACATTTTCTTGAGCTGCACCACTTACCGGTTCAAGAGGTAATACTTCATCGAGTTCTACTTTCCTCCCACTTATTTCTTTCGAGAGAAACTCTTTCTCTAGAAAGGATCCATTCTTGGCAACAAAGATCTTCCCTTTGGACCTGAGGTAGAAGGTATACCCAATAGTTTCTTTAGGGTATCCTATGAAGATGCATTTTTTCGACTTGGGTTCGAGCTTTTCAGGTTGAAGTTTCTTGACATAAGCATCGCATCTCCAAACTTTTAGAAACGACAGCTTAGGTTTCTTCCCAAACCATAATTCATACGGTGTCGTCTCAACGGATTTCGACGAAGCCCTATTTAAAGTGAATGCGGCAGTCTCTAAAGCATAGCCCCAAAATACAGCGGTAAATCGGTAAGAGACATCATAGATCGCACCATATCCAATAGAGTGCGATTATGACGTTCGGACACACCTTTATGCTGAGGTGTTCCAGGCGGCGTGAGTTGTGAAACTATTCCACATTTCCTTAAGTGTGTGCCAAATTCGTGACTCAAGTATTCTCCCCCACGATTTGATCGCAAGAACTTGATTTTCTTGTCATGCTGATTCTCAACCTCACTCTGAAATTCCTTGAACTTTTCAAAAGTCTCAGACTTGTGTTTCATTAAGTAGACATACCCATATCTACTCAAGTCATCAGTGAGGGTGAGAACATAACGATAGCCACCACGAGCCTCAACACTCATTGGACCGCACACATTGGTATGTATGATTTCCAATAAGTTGGTTGCTCGCTCCATTGTTCCTGAGAACGGAGTCTTGGTCATTTTACCCATGAGGCATGGTTTGCACGTGTCAAATGATTCGTAATCAAGAGAGTCCAAAAGTCCATCTGCATGGAGCTTCTTTATGCGTTTGACACCTATGTGACCAAGGCGGCAGTGCCACAAGTATGTGGGACTATCATTATCAACCTTACATCTTTTGGTATTCACACTATGAATATGTGTAACATTATGCTCGAGATTCATTAAGAATAAACCATTCACCAGCGGAGCATGACCATAAAACATATCTCTCATATAAATAGAACAACCATTATTCTCGGATTTAAATGAGTAGCCATCTCTAATTAAACGAGATCCTGATACAATGTTCATGCTCAAAGCTGGCACTAAATAACAATTATTGATGTTTAAAACTAATCCCGTAGGTAAATGTACAGGCAGCGTGCCGACGGCGATCACATCGACCTTGGAACCATTCCAGACGTGCATTGTCACCTCGTCCTTCGCCAGTCTCCGCTTATTCCGAAGCTCCTGCTTTGAGTTACAAATGTGAGCAACCGCACCGGTATCAAATACCCAGGAGCTACTACGAGTACTGGTAAGGTACACATCAATTACATGTATATCGCATATACCTTTAGTGTTGCCGGCCTTCTTGTCCGCTAAGTATTTGGGGAAGTTCCGCTTCCAGTGACCACTTCCCTTGCAATAAAAACACTCAGTCTCAGGCTTGGGTCCATTCTTTGACTTCTTCCCGGCAGCTTGCTTACCGGGCGCGGCAACTCCCTTTCCGTCCTTCTTGAAGTTCTTTTTACCCTTTCCTTTCTTGAACTTAGTGGTTTTATTCACCATCAACACTTGATATTCCTTTTTGATTTCCACCTCCGGTGATTTCAGCATTGAATATACCTCGGGAATGGTCTTTTCCATCCCCTGCATATTGAAGTTCATCACAAAGCTCTTGTAGCTCGGTGGAAGCGACTGAAGGATTCTGTCAATGACCGCGTCATCTGGGAGATTAACTCCCAGCTGAGTCAAGCGGTTATGCAACCCAGACATTTTGAGTATGTGCTCACTGACAGAACTATTTTCCTCCATCTTACAACTAAAGAACTTGTCGGAGACTTCATAGCTCTCGACCCGGGCATGAGCTTCGAAAACCATTTTCAGCTCTTCGAACATCTCATATGCTCCGTGTCTCTCAAAACGCTTTTGGAGCCCCGGTTCTAAGCTGTAAAGCATGCCGCACTGAACGAGGGAGTAATCATCAGCATGTGACTGCCAAGCTTTCATAACGTCTTGGTTCTCTGGGATGGGTGTGTCACCTAGCGGTGCTTCTAGGACATAATCTTTCTTGGCAGCTATGAGGATGATCCTCAGGTTCCGGACCCAGTCCGTATAGTTGCTTCCATCATCTTTCAGCTTGGTTTTCTCTAGGAACGCGTTGAAGTTGAGGACAACGTGGGCCATTCGATCTACAAGACATATTGTAAAGACTTTAGACTAAGTTCATGATAATTAAGTTCATCTAATCAAATTATTCAATGAACTCCCACTCAGATACACATCCCTCTAGTCATCTAAGTGAAACATGATCTGAGTCAACTAGGCCGTGTCCGATCATCACGTGACACGGACTAGTTAATATCGGTGAACATCTTAATCTTCTATATGACTCATGCTCGACCTTTCGGTCTTCCGTGTTCCGAGGCCATGTTTGTACATGCTAGGCTCGTCAAGTCAATCTAAGTGTATTGCGTGTGTAAATCTGGCTTACACCCGTTGTATTCGAACGTTAGAATCTATCACACCCGATCATCACGTGGTGCTTTGAAACAACGAACCTTCGCAACGATGAACAGTTAGGGGGAACACTTTCTTGAAATTATTACGAGGGATCATCTTTTTTAAGCTACCATTGTTCTAAGCAAATAAGATGTAAAACATGATAAACATCACATGCAATCAAATAGTGACATGAGATGGCCAATATCATTTGCTCCTTTTGATCTCCATCTTTGGGGCTCCATGATCATCGCTGTCACTGGCATGACACCATGATCTCCATCATCATGATCTCCATCATCGTGTCTTCTTGAAGTTGTCTCATCATCTATTACATCTACTACTATGGCTAACGCTTTAGCAATAAAGTAAAGTAATTACATGACGTTTATGTTGACTCGCAGGTCATAAATAAATAAAGACAACTCCTATGGCTCCTGTCGGTTGTCATACTCATCGACATGGAAGTCGTGATTCCTATTACAAGAACATGATCAATCTCATCAATCACATATATCACATTACACGGCACATGCTGCAAAAACAAGTTAGATGTCCTCTAATTGTTGTTGCAAGTTTTTACGTGGCTACTATAGGTTTCTAGCAAGAACGTTTTTTACCTACGCCAAAACCACAACGTGATATGCCAATTTCTATTTATCCTTCATAAGGACCCTTTTCATTGAATCCGAGTCGACTAAAGTGGGAGAGACAGACACCCGCCAGCCAGCTTATGCAACTAGTGCATGTCAATCGGTGGAACCATTCTCACGTAAGCATACGTGTAAGGTCGGTCCGGGCCGCTTCATCCCACGATGCTGCCGAATCAAGATAAGACTAGTAACGGCAAGCAAATTGACAATATCCACGCCCACAACTGCTTCGTGTTCTACTCGTGCGTAGAAACTACGCATAGACCTAGCTCATGATGCCACTGTTGGGAAACGTAGCAGAATTTTAAAATTTTCTATGCATCACCAAGATCAATCTATGGAGTCACCTAGCAACGAGGGAGAGAGGAGTGCATCTACATACCCTTGTAGATCGCGCGCGGAAGCGTTCAAGAGAACGGGGTTGATGGAGTCGTACTCGTCGTGATCCAAATCACCGATGACCTAGCGCCGAACGGACGGCACCTCCACGTTCAACACACGTACGGTTGGGAAGACGTCTCCTCCAACTTGATCCAGCAAGGGGGAAGGAGAGGTTGATGAAGATCCAGCAGCACGACGGCGTGGTGGTGGAAGCAACGGTGATCTCGGCAGGGCTTCGCCAAGCTCAAGGAGAGGGAGGAGTGTCACGGGAGGGAGAGGGAGGCGCCAGGGGCTAGGGTGCAGCTGCCCTCCCTCCCCCCCAACTATATATAGGACCCCTAGGGGGGCACCGGCCCTAGGAGATTGAATCTCCAAGGTTGGGCGGCGGCCAAGGGGGTGGAATGCCCCCTAAGCCATGTGGGGCGCCCCCACCCCTAGGGTTTCCAACCCTAGGCGCAGGGGAGGCCCATGGGGGAGGGCGCACCAGCCCACTAGGGGCTGGTTCCCCTCCCAGTTTAGCCCATGGGGCCCTCCGGGATAGGTGGCCCCACCCGGTGGACCCCCGGGACCCTTCAGGTGGTCCTGGTACAATACCGATTAGCCCCGAAAACTTCCCCATGGCCGAAACTTGACTTCCTATATATAAATCTTCACCTCCGGACCATTCCGAAACACCTCATGACGTCCGGGATCTCATCCGGGACTCTGAACAACTTTCGGGTTACCGTATGCTAATATCTCAACAACCCTAGCGTCACCGAACCTTAAGTGTGTAGACCTACGTGTTCGGGAGACATGCAGACATGACCGAGACGAATCTCCGGTCAATAACCAACAGCGGGATCTGGATACCCATGTTGGCTCCCGCATGCTCCTCGATGATCTCATTGGATGAACCACGATGTCGAGGATTCAATCAATCCCGTATACAATTCCCTTTGTCAATCGGTATGTTACTTGCCCGAGACTCGATCGTCGGTATCCCAATACCTCGTTCAATCTCATTACTGTCAAGTCACTTTACTCATACCGTAATGCATGATCCCATGATCAACCACTTGGTCACATTGAGCTCATTATGATGATGCATTACCAAGTGGGCCCAGAGATACCTCTCCGTCATACGGAGTGACAAATCCCAGTCTCGATTCGTGCCAACCCAACAGACACTTTCGGAGATACCTGTAGTGTACCTTTATAGTCACCCAGTTACGTTGTGACGTTTGGCACACCCAAAGCACTCCTACGGTATCCGGGAGTTGCACAATCTCATGGTCTTAGGAAATGATACTTGACATTCGGAAAAGCTATAGCAAACGAACTACACGATCTTTGAGCTATGCTTAGGATTGGGTCTTGTCCATCACATCATTCTCCTAATGATGTGATCCCGTTATCAATGACATCCAATGTCCATAATCAGGAAACCATGACTATCTTTTGATCAATGAGCTAGTCAACTAGAGGCTCACTAGGGACGTGTTGTGGTCTATGTATTCACACATGTATTATGATTTCTGGATAACACAATTATAGCATGAATAATAGACAATTATCATGAACAAAGAAATATAATAATAACAATTTTATTATTGCCTCTAGGGCATATTTCCAACATCATCCACACATATTTGGCACAAAAATAGTTCACCATCATCTGTCTTCGTGAAGAGTGTGGGATCCAGGGAAC